>NW_023419807.1:1855-2454 GCF_002922805.2 Oryzias melastigma
AAAAAAGTGAGTTTTAAATCAACAGGTAAAATGCTTTGGATTTTTGTAATAAAATAGAAGTCATAAAAAGAGACTAGGGAATTGAATGTGTGGATTTAATTAGCAATCCTGGCAAAAGGTCGAGGGTTTTCTGAGTAGTACACAATGTTAAAACACTGAAATGTAAATCTGTTGAATGAAAAAATTAATTATTTCAATGTATGTATCCTTTTGTCCTAGAGACAGACATTGAGCTCATTTAACACTTTTTTTACAGCTTCACTATAACTTGCTTAAAGACCTGTGCACCCTGATGAAAACCGTTTTTGTGTTTGTGACACATTTTTAATGCGTTATTTTAACATTTTCAGATACAATTTTTTGTTTTGTTTTATTCAAATAATTATGAATCAGGAGCATATAAAAAAAGTTTTAAAAAGATACAATCAGCTTCCCAGCTCTGCAACAGGGAGGAACTGCGGATCTTTAAACAAATGTTTAGCTGTTCCATTGAAACTCCCTGTTCCATTGAAACTTGCCTCTTTTTTTGCAGCAATTCTAAGAATCAAACTTTTATATAAAGAGCAAAGTTGCCAACACTAAAACTTTGCTGTATGCGA
>NW_023419808.1:0-2450 GCF_002922805.2 Oryzias melastigma
AAACAGACAATATTTTTGACAAATCAAGAGAACATTGTAGTTGATCATTTTATATAAATACAGAAAAATATACATCAAAAAGTTATTTTTTCTCCTAAAAAAAGTCCTACTCCAATATATTATTTCTCATTTTCATTGGTCTTATAATTATGATTACACCGTTTTTAGCTAAAATCAAAAAGCCTGTATCGTTTTTAAGACATATTTTCTGTAGAGGTGCAGTAGTTCATTAGAAATTCACTTTTGATTAGTGGACAGGACTGCTGGCACTGAAGTTATCCTAGTTAATTCCCCAGCACACCTTTGTTTACACTCTCTAAAAAAAAGAAATACTCAGAAACACAGTTTTAATCTTAATATGTTTTATAAATGTCCTCCATTATGAGAGAAATGCCAGAAGAGCATGTTAAAAACATGATTTTCATTCGAGTTGATCTTTTGTGGAAAAAAAATCCAATTGGGGGACAGTGGAACTAAAATTATGTATACCTGTATGCTAAAATTGAGTAAAGATATGAGCTTTTTTGTTGTTTCTTAATGTGGGAGTCATTAAAACAATATTTATGTAAAAACTAGTTTTATAAATCATACAAACATATTTTTTAGGACAGAAATTTGAACAATTAGTTGATGCTTAAAGTGCTTCCAGTGGTATTTTAATTAGAATTAGACAGTTTTCAGCCCAAATAATTAAAAACAACATTTTCTAGGACAGAGTTGCAGCAGAGCATTAGAATTTGTCTATGAATTGTGGGCATGACCATTTGACAATAGCAATCTGAGCGACCCCGCCCCCTTTCCCCTCTTGTTGCTGAAAGCTCTCTGTGCCCACCCAGCATAGTTTTTATGCCACAGATGAGCTCTTTTTCCAACTGCACTTTTTTTTTGTTACAGATTCACAAGAACTTAAACAAAGACTAAGAAATGTTGCTTTTTTGCTTAATTTTCTTCATTCATGTCCTCCAACAACTAAATGACACAAGAACATGTTAAAAAACACATTGTTCATAGGAGCGGGTCTTTAATGCATCATGTTGAAGGTTCAGTTGAAGTTAGAGGGAACAAACACTCATTTTGTTACTCTCACCAGAGTTTGGGATGTTTTGAAAAATCTAAAATGTTCAGCAAAACAGCAGCAAATTGTCAACAAGCATGAATTGATGTAGCTTGTCAGCACAAGTTTAAATCTTTAAATTCGACACACTGTGGTAAAAATCTTGTCAGGTACAACGAATAAACAAAATAAATAAAAATCAGAAGCCACCAGAGAAGCTGAAGTCATGAGATAAAACATGGTGACAATTGTCCAATCTGGGCTAAAGTTATGCCATTTGTGAGCCATTTTATCAGCTGATAGTTTACAAAAATTCCTCTTACTTTGACACTTGCAACAACAGTTATTTACGAACATTAGGACAGACTTTCAGATGATTAATGACAAAAGATTTGTATTATCTCCTACCTTTTGTCTTCTGTTTTCTTCCGAGTCTAAATCTGACGAGTCGGTCACCAAGGCGACTTGAGAGATGCTCTGCTGTCCACAGGAGCACGGGCCAATCGCACGTCATGTTCAGAAAGACGGCAGGCTGCTGCAAGTGATGCAGAATTCTCCTGGCCTCTTCAGAGGTGAAGGGTTTGACTGTGGTCGTAGCTGCCATGATCTGCAGGGGAGCACTGCTAACGGAATGAATAATGAAGAGATAGATGATAAAACAAGGTAAAGGATTGATTAATTTACAATCATAGATCAGTCGTGACATGCTGCAAAAACAAAGCTTTTTAATCAGTAATCCTCAAAAATCTATATCAGTTTTTCTTTAAATTAACATTATGTGGAATATTTGAGAGATCAAGTGGGCCACACAACATATTTCTGATGTTTTTTCCATTACACTGATGTCACTATGGGTTCTTACGGACTAATATAGATCTTTGACAAATAGAAAAACTAACGCCAGTTATTTAGACTGCTTCCACCCTGTATTTTTGAATTGTCTACTAAAAAAGAACACTTTCAGTAGACTTCGCAGGATAAAAAGACATTTTACTTTGGAATTATACCAAGTCAAAATGTCTTTTTGTTGTCCGTCTTATCTCACAAGATTCAGCTCCTAAAGCTAGTTCTGCTTACTCAATATATAAGATCACCCTTTGTCGTGTTATAAATAGGCTTGAGTTGTTGACATTTATGAGGCATTAAAATATATATATACTGTTCCAATTTATTTGTGGATCAAGGAAAAATATTTAGTCTTTAAGGGACTGTATTGTATTAAAAAAACAATACTTTCATTCAACAGACTGGCACTCAAAATAAAATAAAAGTTATACTTTCAGAATACCGTTTAATTTAATTTAATGCGTGCAAAAACACTGGGGACATTAAAAGATATTAGGGGAGAAGGAGAAACGACACTAATATAAATTAAAATATTGTAAATATTAATGTT
>NW_023419809.1:0-659 GCF_002922805.2 Oryzias melastigma
CTAGTTTGCAGTTAAAGCTACAGTTCAATAAAAGGACTGACACAAATAAACTTTACAGAAAATGAAAACACATCGACAACAACCTTTAAGACTAAGAATAGTTTATTCCTTTGTTATCTATATCTTTGTCATTTGTTTAAAACTATGAAATCCATTTTATTACAACTGTGCAGCATTTTTAGTTTATTTAGAACCATTTAAAACTTTGCCACAAGTAAAACAGAACAAAATTGCTGCAGTGCATTTGATAAACAAAAGGACAAAAACAAAAGGATTTGCTCAACCCTTGAAGGGAGCAGCCGAAAGACGAAGAAGAGGATGTGGTAAACAAAAAGAAGTTTTCAAACATGTTTGTTATGTGATATTTTGGCAACGCTGCTTTGAATTTTTAAAGTCACGTTAAGCTTTTTTTTCTTTTTTTTATAACTGTGAGAGAAGCGTTTTTGTCTACTTTGTGTCATTTGTGGTTAATATAAATTGTAACCAGCGTGTCGTTAATTTACACAAACTACTTTACAATACAGAAAGAAGAGAGAAGAGGTATCACTTGCTGCATTTTGGTCTATAAAGAACTCAACAATTCCTGGGACTGAGCTGTGGGTCTGTGCAAAGAACTGCTCCTGGCACTTTTGTGATCTTTAAGCATTTTTCTCCATGGT
>NW_023419809.1:824-2448 GCF_002922805.2 Oryzias melastigma
TTTATCATTTGCAATGGAGAAGAGTGTTCTGCAAAAGAGACTAACGTGTTTTCTCAGCATCATGTGTGCATTAATAAACTGTGTATTTATTATTAATATTATCTTTCTGTTAATTACCTCCTAAATTATAAAAAAAAAAACAAAACTTATTTTTTTTAGCACTTTGAACATGTATTTACCATACAAGCAAGCGACTGAATGAATGACTAAAAAGCCACGTCAGTGTCAAAACAACCAATTTCTCTGGTTCTCTGAAGTGAATCCAAATGTGAAGGAATCAATTAATCTTACTGAGTCCTTTGTGTTTTATCCAACAGCAGGCTGCAAACAGACGACAGCTGACGTCCTTAAAACCAAAGAATACACTCAAATACACATTTAAAAGCTGCACTTCTTAAAAAAAATTCTTTTGCAGACATTTTTTTTACCACACACTTGTTTAAATTCACATTTGACACAAATATACTTTATTTCTCTAAAGAGAAATTAAACTGATTAGATTAAAACAAAAACATTTGAGAAATTATGACAGAAGTGTTTCAGTGGATTTTGACTCCAAGTAGTTTTATTATTAGTTTTATTATTTATTATATGTAGGAACACTTTTAGGCAGAATCCAAATTCTTCCCCTACCCCTACAGCTGGTCCCTAGCCCTACATTTAGCCCTCCAAACGAAGAGATGTGGAAAAATATTGTTGGTGTGGAGTTACTGGTGCTTGGAAATAACAGCATTGGTTTTATAACTTCAAAAATGTCATGCTAAAACAAAAAGTCCTTACAAACTTCGAGGCACACCCAGATGGAGAAAAGTGTTTCTTCTCTGCTGCACAGTGCGACGCAGGAGGGCTCTGTGGAGGGCTCTGCTTCCCTCCGCTGCAAGGGTTAGCCCTTAAAAAAAAATATTTCGGACACCTCTATCACTTCAAATGCCCCTACAATTGGAGGGATGGAAAAAAACCATAGGGATAGGGGAAGAAGTAGGATTAGACCTTAGAGTCATCAATTAACCCTATGAAGGATGTTTTTGGACTATGGGAGGAAGTCAAAGTGCCTGGAGAAAGCCCACGCACTACACAGAAAGGACCCAGCCAGGATTCAAACCAGGGCCTTCTGGCTGTGAGGTGAGAGTACTCACACTCGTTTTTGGAAAACTTTTTTCTAGCGTAGTTTTTCAGCTTCAACGCTTAAGCTCCGCCCACTGAGTTTTAGGAAAAAATGTTAGGGTTTAATATCTAAACAATGAATAACATTTCAAATATTTTACACTGTCTCATATAAAGATGGTTATAAAAAAGGTAAAATATGCTTTCAGTAATTATTACATTTTCTAGATGATGGAAATGGTCAAAAAGTTGCAATGAAGCTATATCAGCATGTTCCTGTTAGATTATCCAACTTTTACTTCCTGATTCATAAGGTACTTCTCATCTGAAACCAATAAAAAATAACTAAATTTATAACACCAACATAAAAAAACATCCAAAGACAACAACTAAAGTATGATCATGACCTTAAGTAGTCCTGTAGAACTGGTAATGTTGATACAAAGATTACTAAATAGACCTTTGAAGTATACTTACAAGTTTTTAGTTAGAATATGTTTACATCTATTAGTATTTTGTC
>NW_023419810.1:0-1584 GCF_002922805.2 Oryzias melastigma
TATATAACTTACAAACTTTGAAGTTTATATTAAAACTTAGAAATTGGCAACAACATAAAAAAGCTTATATGGAAGCGTCCCTATAACTAGGGGAGTAGGAAAAAAATCGATTCTGCGATATATCGCGATACTTCATTTGACAATGCTTGTATCAATTTTTAAATGCAGATATAGCAATGTTTAATTTATTATTTATGGGGGTCCTTCAGCATCTTGATATACTTTTTTTTTCTTGTACTGAAAATTACGTTACTATGGAAACAGATAATGTAGATTGTTCCCTTAAAGAACAAATATCTCCTAATTTACCAAAAGGAAACGCACCATGAATTTGCTTGGGTAAAAGCAAATGCTGTTAGTTAAAACCAATTTGACCATTTTATTACTATTAATTAATATTAATAGAGTTTAATAATAATTATAATTAATAGAGTTTTTGTTTTTTAAATTGTGAAAAATTAAGATATATCAAGATACATATATCGTGGCCCCGGTAGTGTGAATCATATCGCCAGACTCTTGCCAATAAATACCTTTATTAATATTGTCTAGAGACATCGGGCAACTTGATAAATACGGATTCTTGAAAACACATTGAGCCCACTGTGTTCACACTGGACAAGCTGGGAGGGGCTTCTTCTTCTCTTCTTCTGCTACCAGTTACTAGCGCATGTCCACCACCTACAGTTGGAAGATTAAAATGGTGCAAATCTCGATTGGCTTGATCCAGGGATTTTCTTTCACAGCTCTATTCCGATAATTTGGTGTCATATCATTTCGGCCTTAGGTGGCTACAGATTTTGTACGTAGAGCCTGAAATATTTTGTTGAAACTTGTTTAGCTACATGAGTTTTCACCGCAGAAGCTTTTTTTTACTGAAACCTTTAAGTGGATGTTACCACTTGAATGTCCGTTGGCGAGATCGGCGTGAATTTACCTTAAAATGCATGTCAAGTTGCTAGCCTCATCATGGCTAACACACATATGAAACCTCGCCAAAGAAGCAGCTGGTATTAATACCTCCTAGCTAGCGCAGATTATAAAAAAACACACCGTCTATTTGAACATTTCTTTGTGCAAAGATGAATCTGTGAGGAAACAAAAGAGGAACTTTTGACTTAAAAGACAAAAATAAATCTGCATTTAACAGAAAAAAGCAAAAGCCTAACTCAGAATACAGATTTATTACGACAAATGTTCCCATGTTCACAGTCTGGAGAATATGCAGCAACTGACTCTGATAATTACAAACCTTTGACAAGAGAATTAAATAAATTGGGCTAGCGTGTAATCAAGAGAAAATATTTGCAATCGTAAAAATATATGCAAAAAGCTTGTGGTAATTGAGTTTTTATTCTTTAGAAATAAATACATCATATTAACGTAAAAATGCTTTACTTTCAGAATCTAAAAAACTGGAGTTACTTATTGTTGTGGCGACAGCTTTGGTGTTAAAAGGTTGAGCGAAATGCTTTAGCATTTTTAGCTAACACTTCAGAGCTTAAGGCAAACTGCTAAACCAATCTATTCCACATTTGCTTAAGGAAACTTCAAGTCCTTCTGCAGCTTTCGCATGATCACAAA
>NW_023419810.1:1767-2448 GCF_002922805.2 Oryzias melastigma
CAGTTAAGTTGTATTTAAAGAATCTTTTATAGATGATTTTTTTTTTTATCTTTGTCAATAGTGAGACCAGTGTTAACTCAAAAATTTGGAGGGCAAAGTTTTGGCCCCCATTGTCCCCCTGTAGCTCCACCCCTGATTGAAAGCCTGCATTTTTCAAGTAATTGAAACCTAACCCTTATCATGTTTATTTGTCTTCGTTTTACCTGTAAATTTATATTTTAGTTTATTTACACTTCCTGGACAACAGCTGCTTGATTTTTATTTTCACCTATTATCTAATGAACCACCTTTTCTCTTAATTTCCCAGCATCCTTTGTGACAAAAGCTTTTTCAGTGTGGAGAACCCGCTCAGTGACAGCTGAGTTTAAGAAGGTGAAGGGAAAAAGGCGGTTTTTCTGGGAGTGTTTTTCCCCCTCTAAGTGTCAACGAGTGCGACCCATTTAACTTTCAAAAAGTATCATTTGCAGCGCGGCTGCGAGTGCTGCAGCCTCTAATGTCATTTGAAGTGTCTGTCGCCGGAGAAGCCCCTCATAAATACGCCGGCATTTCAAACGGAATGCGATTAAATGGCGTTTTTCAGAAGCCATTCGAGAATAAATGAATACCTTTCGATGAAAGTTAGTTCCAGAGAAAAACAAAAACACCAATGGAGGAAATTAGCATGAAGGCATCTCTAATTCC
>NW_023419811.1:0-2445 GCF_002922805.2 Oryzias melastigma
ATTTGATTAGGCTATCATTTAATTAGTAATATTTTATCATTTTTTTAATTAAAAAATAGCCGTTTATATGTTTATCAGATGCTTTTCACAAGCTCAATATTATATTTGATGCGTATATTTTTCATTAGCATGATCCAAACCTTTCTTAAAAAACCATATAATATAAAGTTGGTCCATGTTTTCTGTCCTGTAGTTCATCACCACTCCACCAGAGGCAGTAGAAGCTCTGTCCCTGTTCCTTTCAAGATGGCTGCTTCCAGGAAATGTCAAAAACACTTTAGGCGGGAAACGTTTTTGCCAATTTTCAAAACTTTACGATGAGAATAATTCTTCTATTGCTATTTATATTTTAATATGAGCACTTGTATATTAAAAAAAATCAAAATTTGTTGATTAATTCTTTGTAATCTAGTTTAATAAAAATGCGTGAATCAGATTTGGGTAAATAAGATGTTTTTTCCTGAACTCTTGTGTCAATATTTTCTTTTTTATTTTTTCATTTGGAACCTCAAAGAGCCATTTCGTCCAGTTTCTTACAACAAAAACTCACTAAAAGCCATAAAGTACTACTTTATGTTTAGAAAAATACACTTAAAATTGTAAATATTTACAATAAATGAATTAATAAAGGTTATAATTGTTTTTACAAACAACATATCTGACTTGTATTACTTTTAAAGGTTCTTTTCAAAATAAAATCCACATGTCAAATACATTCCTCCTGCTGCAGCAGATTGAATTAAAGGTTCAGAGAAAGTAAACATTAATCATTGTGGATGGATGCGTCTAACATTTAGACTAATTAATTATAAAAGAAAATTAACCAAAACTACAAACCCAATATTTATTTAAATTTAGTAGCTATTTTATTAAATTAAGGACAAAAGAATGTGACTTTGGATTCTTAAACTAACATTATTGTTAGAAACTTACCTAATCACCCAAAGTATCATAATTGATACAATAGTGAAATAGCATTCTATTTTTGTGCATTTAACAATGAAAACATCCTAATTATAACATTTATTGTATTGTTTGATGCTCTTTAAATGTTTCATATTCTGCAGCACACTCACGGCATGCAAAGATAAATCAGGTCCAGTTCAATCAGGACAGCTTTAATAACTTCAGCAATTGAGGCCAAATGTTTTATAATTAACAGTTGTATCAGCACCCTATAAAACAGTGACCCCCATAAATCCACTTTTAGAGCCCAATCAATCCTCCTCCCGGACTGAAGGGCCCATCGATCCCCCGCTGCTCGCCTCACTTAAACGCCCTCTCTGGATGCTTTTTTTTGTTTCCAGTGAAAAGCGCGTTTCGATTGCACTTTTTATTGGAGGAGAACCTCCGCCGAGAGGAAAGCGATGGCTCGAAAATTAAACGGTGACATTTTAATTACAGGACATTGATAAAGGGATCGGGGAGGGAGGGGGCGGCGGCGGACCGGGCGGACACTCATTGTGGCGCGTGATGCGCTAATCAAGTCGGACTGCTCGGTAAAAAGGTCAGCGGCCGACACAAAGCGGAGACGCAGCTCGGTGGGAATTTGGGAATACGAGGGTCCGGGATGGCGATAAATGAAGACGCATCTCCAAACAAAGCGCGGTCAATATCCCGGACGGGGGCCGCGCCAGACGCATTATCACTATAGGTCACAGGAAGCGCATCCATACATCATCTGAGGACATCATTTACATGTCACAGGGAGTGTGTGACAGACCCCCCCATGCAGGCTGCAGTACCACATCAGTTCATAACACAACTTCATGACTTATTCCTTCATATCTGGATTCTTGAATTAACCTTTTCACCCAAATTTTGATTTCTTAGAAGTGCAAAATAGAGATTTCTTGATTTGATCACTACTAAATTAACCAAATGTTATCCAGTTGATCCAGAATGACTAATTGGTCCATATGGTCTATCAGCAGCAAATATGTTATTAAGACCATCACTAATGAAAAAGGTGTTTTTGAAGGACATAAGTAAAGAAGATTAAGCTTAAAGTTAATGTCACATCAGTTGTCACGCACCTGTGAAATTTGCTCTTTGCATTTGATCCATCCCCTGGGGGAGGGGTGCAGCCACACTTTGGTGGCTTTAACCCTTCAACTCAACCCCTTCATGCAGTGTGTAGCCTGGAGGCACTGGGTCCCATCTTAGAGTCTTTATGACTCGGAGTGGATTTGAACTCATGTCCTTCCAGTCTGAGGGCAGAAGCTCTACCACAAGGCCACTGAGCTGGCATTGTGGTAAAAAAAAATTGCATTTCTGATATTTTTTTTATTGATATTGTGGTGAATCTGGAACAGATGAAAAAAAACTTGTAGTTATTACAAACTACAATTGTTGGGCCACAAGTGAGGACTCTGTGCTTTAGTTTCAGTTGTGTTCTTGGCTTTGGTCGTGTTTTGAGTTATTCCCAATCTGTCACTCCAGATT
>NW_023419812.1:0-2445 GCF_002922805.2 Oryzias melastigma
ATGCTAGCATTTTTGGTTGATTTAATTTACTGAGGAATTTTATGCAAATCTGGAGTTCAGCTAATAATTAAGAAACGAGCTAGATTTTTCTCTAATTTGGCCTCTACTAAAGGTAAAAGATAAAGATATGGCTCCTTCTAGGTTTTGATCAGTAGAAAACGAGACCAAATGGCTCTTTTACTGTTAAAGGTTGCCGACCTCTGCTCTAGTCTCAGGAGTACGATTCTGTGGTTGATGGTATCAAAGGCTGTGCTGAGGTCTAACAGGACCAGAATAGAGATTAGTCCCTTTTCTCAAGCCGATAACAAATCGTTAGTAACTCTAACCAGTGCAGTTTCTGTGCTATGGTGAGGTCTGAACCCTGACCTAAAATCTTTAGTGTTTGAAGACTGTCTTGCATTTACTTGAAAGAAGAGAAATATAGGGGATCTTTTATTATTATTATTGTTGTCTCCACAAAAATAAGTAAAATAACACAGTTCAGGAGACCTGGGCTGGCTGCCCGTGCTCCGTGCTCCCCGCAGGAACTCTTTTTCTCGCAGCGTGTGGAGCTCGCGAGCCTCACTGGTCCAGGAGGATGTCTGACTGCAGCCAGAGAACCACCACATTGCGACAGAACAAGGACGCTGGTGTTGGGCTAGTGGTTTACCCTCTAAGCAGGTCACTGAAAACATCACGTGCCCAAAGCTGAGTTCCTGATTCGCTGATGCAACGCAGCGACCTGTCAAACTGATCTGCTGTGAAATGCACCCAGAACCGTTGCCTTTCCTGCTATCACAGGAAAGGTAACAGGATTGGCTAGAACCTCAACGTATTGAGGATAGAAGTGATTGACATGTCCAAAGGCCAATAGAAATTAAACTTAATACCAAAATGCGGCAACATTTACAGTAGCTTCTTTAGGTTTCGGTAGAACTGCGAGTTCAAAACATTTCCTACTTGGAACCAAACTTCGGTGCCCAGCCCTACTCCTGGGTAACATCTAACTGTAGCTCCCCTGAACTTTATGTGTCTAACCTCTGAGGAGTCAACGACCAGAGTTTTCGGTTCAGCGGGTGTGTCACTGAGGAGAGAAAACCTGTTACACACAGGGAGCTCCGGGTGCTCTACATGCCTTTGTTTAGCTCTGTGTTTCTTCCTCACTGGTACAAACTCATCCTGGGGATTCCCCGATTGCTGAGAGGGGGTGGGATTCTAGCTAAGTTAGCTTTAGTGGCACAGCTAGCGCTGTGATTAACGACCTGGCTAGCTGGCTTAACTTCCACTGTGATATGACACGTTCCAGCAGCTCGAGCCTGGCTAGCAAGTCTGAGATCAGACTTCACTTAACTTAGCTACCATAATCCTCCCTAACCCCCCAAAATAATACTGAAGAAGCATTTTACGTGTTTGTGACTCAAAAGTCTAAAAATTATCAACATATAAAAACTAATAATGCTAAAGAGCCCAACCATTTTAGTCAAAGGTAGTAAATCCTCAGCTTTGCTCATTTTAGTTAGCATTACTCTGTAACCGTTTATCTGATCAAAGTTTTGCTGATGACTGTGTTTTCATTTCCTGATGCAGATCCGTGTGTATAGATTATGTTCTCGTCTCTAATTTGTGGTTTTTGTGTGTTCTGGTAAAAATAAAAGAAAGAAAAAAACAGTAAAACACCAGGTGATCAAAATACATGTCTTGATTCAAAAGACTTTGACCAAGAGAAAATGACAGAACCCACTGTTGTTTATCCCTGTAAAACTTTAGTTGAGATTGTTTCTAACCTTTAAAATTTAGAAAGCATCAAAATAACCACCAATGATAATTAAAAAAGTATTGGGTTCAAAGTGACAGCGCTGTTGCTCTGATCAGATAAACAGTTTCCTCTTTACCTGGTAATCTTTACATCAGTGTTTTTAAGTCTTCCATTTTCTAATGCACAAACAGATTAATGTTCACATTTTGAACTAATGTTAACCCTTTTGTAATTGATTGACACATGAAATTGCTTTTAAGAGAAATTAAATTATTAAAAAGTAAAGTAAATGACTAACTACAATGAAATTGTGTTTTAATAATTTTAACATGTCTGAAAAAAATGAAGGCCATAAATAGTTCTTTGGGTTTTTAAAAGACTTAATATTTATGTAAAGTGTTACAGATTTTTCCCCCACATCTGTCTTTGAGCTGTAGCATAGACCACAAATGTTCTAACAAAGTTACTACATATTCTAATGAAGCCAGGTTATGTCTTAAACCACGCTCATACTTTGCACGAGGTCATTGGGATAAAAATAAAGTTAAATGAAAGATCAGAGGATCTTGTTTATTCTGTTTACCCCTTAAGAAATTGTATATGAGAGTAAAGTAACAACTAATGGTTAATTTTTAAATTAAGTCACAAATCCCCTGCAGTGAGGGCCTCATCACTGAACGCTGATCTGTTCTGAGCATCACACATGTGTG
>NW_023419813.1:0-2445 GCF_002922805.2 Oryzias melastigma
TTAATTTAATCTACTCTTTCACATTAATTTCCAGCTTTTCATCTAAGAGAAGAAAAGTTAATTATGTTGTGTTGATTATGAGCAGCAGATGTTGTTTGAGAACCTGTGTATGTTAAGAAACAAAGCACTATTCTAATTCTGATCTGGCAGCAAATCCTGATTAAAACTAATGGAGCTAATCATAAATGTTTCTTTTTAAAACAGTGCAGGACAAAAATGTGGATTTAAAGCCTTAAAAGACATGCATTTGCCTATTTTCACTGAACCGAATGAGACCAAGTTGACTGCATGTTTGCTGCCTGTAAATATACTGTTGGATTGACAAAAACACCACAGCACCATCTACTGACACAACGCAGCTACAGTTAAATGTACAGTAAAATTGAAAGGATTCTACAATATAAAATACAGGCAGATGCTTAAAGTTTAGTGTAAAATATGCAAAAGGAAACACCTTGCAGTCCTGCATGAGGCGAACCTAAGAGTTCTGCACACAAACCACCAACAGAACAAGCTACTGAGATGGAGAGATCATCTACAGACATGCTCTACAGACCAGAGATGGGCAAACGTTCTGACTTGTGGGCCACAAAATATTGTAAAATTTGACCAAAGAGTTGTAGATGCAAATGTGTGATGTGTTTTAGTAATCCACCCAATAGGAGAAATTAATAACATGGAAATTGTATGAAAACATGCTTTAATTTGATTAAAAAGTAATATGTATACTTTAAAATAAAACAAGCTCCACTTAAGCTCTGTTATTCTCTGGGTTGACAGCTAGTGCAGCTGACCATAGTGTATAGGGACGAGGTGAGTTGCTGTAAGAGTCAGCAACAAGTAGAGCTTCCTCAAACTTCAGATGACCACACAGTACTTGAACCTTTCTGATGTCAAGGACAAGTTTCAATCCAGAAAAAATCCTAGCATAGTCTTCTCTGGTTTTGATGTTGTTTCAAAGCAGGGGAAGAAAGCAGTGCATATATTTCATAATACATCATCCATCCTGCGTATTAATCTTATTTAATATATATATATTTTAAGCAATATTTTGTGGGTTAATGAAAATCCAGATACAGATGGACTTTATCGTCTTTGATTATGTAGATTTAAAAAACCAACAGTTTTTGTCTTCAACAAAAACACAGAACTGCTCTTAAACTGTTTCAAAGCATTATCTAAACTTCTCAAAAACGGATTGCGCCCTCCAGTGGCGAACCTGAGAACAGCACTCCAGTTCAATCTTCAGAACAAGATGATTCTTATTTTATAATAAATGTATTGATCATAATGGCAAACATCATAAATGTAAACACAGTAACCAAATACTTGATTCTGTACACTTTTTCAACGATTTTGTTTACTACATTAACCATGTAAGTGGTTCAACTGACCAAAAGAAAAAAAAATGAAAGCACTCAATACTTGTACAAATTCAAATTTGATCAATGTTTTTTGGAAATCAGCAATAAACTAAGTGATGATCTGACAGTGACCAACCCTACCAAGCAAGTATGTCATGTGATCATGTGATTAGGTGTGACCTACACCCAATACATCGTCTGTTTCAAAGTCAGATTTGTACAAAATTTTATTTTGAAACAGATGAAATGATTCAAAACTTCACAAACATTATTCAGAATGTGTTTCCCTTTATTTAAAGTAGGGACCTATTTAATATAATATAAAAGTATATAAAGTAATATATATATCAATGGTCCAGGGGCTTTAATAGTGCGCATGCTCACACACGAAGGAGGAGCTAAGGCTCACGTCACACCTAAGATTGCTGCTCTCAGGAAAAAAGGTAAATTGACAACAATAACAGTTTTAGGGCTACTTTTATCCCCCGTGTACGGCCGTACCGGTTTCTGCGTTGTCTTTATTTGTGGTTTCGGAAGTACACATTAACAGCGTAACTGTTAACTTATTTATTTTTTAAGATTCTACCCAGGTTATTTTGCTAACCGGCTTCGCTAGCTAATCCGGCTAACGTTATCTAGTAGTAGTTAGCTGGGCACCTTCCTCTAAGCTAACGTTGGCTTTTGTTTCCTCAGTCACCTCCTGCTCCGCTCGTACAGACTGTACTTACTGTACTTCAAAACACGTCCCTGTCTAATGCAAGAAACCGGGTCCATTCAGACTTTGGGGCTTTAAAGACAATTATGAATTACACTGTAACGCGTGGATAGTAACATGATTACGTCAAATGAATTTTAAAAACATGTTAGCTTGCGTATTGAGTAGGAACTACTTTTCAAACATGGTTGAAGTTAGCTTAAAGTTCTTTAACGAAATGGGTTATTTTCTCACTGGACTCTTTCATTTGATTCAATGAATGTAAAATGAGCCTGAAGTCTTCATTTGGATCAACCAATTCTACTGTTTGATTGCATTTTTTTTAATCAGCCATAACACTGCTGTTGTGAAACCAACATTTAGACA
>NW_023419814.1:0-541 GCF_002922805.2 Oryzias melastigma
GAAGCTGGAAAGGGTCAACTCTAGAACCGCTGGTGTCCACAGAGAGACGGACCAACTCCAACTGGAGAAGGTTCAGGACTGTTGCTACTCTGATGCTGAACAAACAACATCGTAGTTTGGGGTCTGGAGCTGACATTAGAGGAAAGATCAATTCCTACGTTTCTCAAACCATTCTGCAGGAAAACCTAAAACCATCTGTGTGGCAACTGAAGCTCAACAGAGGATGGAGGATCTAACAGGACCACGACACCAAGAATAGAAGCATGTCAACAACAGAGCAGTGTAAACAGAAGAGAATCCGACTTCTGGAGTCAAAGTTCTAAACTCAACCCTGATGGAGATGCTGTGATCTGATCTTAAGACAGTGATTCACACAGACACCGCCAGATTTCTGTTCAGAGGATTGGTCCAAAGTTTCCTCCCGACCGATGAGCAGGTCTGATCTCCAACAGGAAACGTTTGTCTGAAGTTTTTGTTTCCAAACCAGATGAATCCACGAGTTCACAAATTTATCATGGTCCTCCACTCTGAATGTTTACGC
>NW_023419814.1:1567-2445 GCF_002922805.2 Oryzias melastigma
GTTTCTGCAGAGCAGCAGGAGTTCATTAAAAATTAACCTCTGAGTTGTGGCCCCTCTTCCTGTCACCCTTAATTGAGAGCTCTCTGTTTACATGCTCTCCCATGAACATAACTAGTTTTGATCCAGACTCGATGAAAACAAAGACGTTCATGGATCTATTCATCTGCAGTGGATGCATCAGGATGAAGTGAGCTTGTGGCTTGCCGTAGTTGCTTTTAGGTCACAAATATGATCTTTGTCTGCTAATGATTCACAAAAATTAAATAAAGAGATGCTCAGAATTGCATTTTTTTCTTAATTTTTATTTTATATGTCCTCCATCATCAGAAAAAACATCAAAGACACAAACCTCAAGGGGATCCATATGTACGCACCAACAAAACATAACAAACAAATCCTCTTAAGTAAAGTTGTGAAGTTGCCCACAGCATGGAGGGAGGGGTCTGCCTGTCATGTGATTTCAAGAAGCCACACCCCTTTTTAGTCTTGAATTCTGCAGAATTCAAACGTTTGTGTTTCCTGAGCTCAGGATTTGCTGTTTTACAGTTCAGCAGAAAAGCTGTGAGAGTTTACACGTGGCTGCTGAAACCTCCTTCACACACACTCTTTCACACACGCGCCATAAATAGATAATGCACATAAATCTGACTGGCATGCCTTAGCTACCTGCACATTTGCAGCTCTGACACACAGATGAGCTGTGTGTCGTTTTCAGGCTGGAGCCGCTGGCTGTGGTGCAGCGGACAGAATTAGGGATTTGGATGAAAAGTTTTCCTGGTTTCTGGTGCAGGCTGCCAAGACAAATAACTGACACCACCATTCATTCACTCTTCCTTTCACAACCATTTTTCTTTCCTCCCACCTCTGAAAACAACAAC
>NW_023419815.1:0-2445 GCF_002922805.2 Oryzias melastigma
GCTCCGTTCACACTTAACACTGTCTCAGGTCAGTTAAAAGTGGCATATACAACCACTTACCTTATGCCAGACATATAACCATGGTCCCACAGGCACATTTGAAAGGCTCTCAGAGATTAAAACGACTGTGGCAATGCAGCACAAAGACAAAATACATTTTTTTCAAGAAACAAACAGCCAAAACTCTTTTTATTGCTCCTCAAAACACATATACACTTTTAAATTCCTCACATCCATCATTTCTGCACTAAAAATGTTTCAGTCACTTTTCAACTGAAAGGAGAACATGAAAGCATTCCCTCAGCTCCATGATTCTCTTCCCTTCACTCATGAAGTCACAGCTTTGGAGTTCTTTCAGTGTTCCGCTCTACCATCTCTATAACATCAGGCAGGGACCATCTTCCTGGAAACGCTGGTGTTCTGGACCATTTGGCTGCTGTTATGATGTCATGCAGTAAAGCTGCTTCTTCAATTTCTTGGATAGGGAGGAGTTTTTTTTTCTTCTGTATAGAAAAAGATAATTCTCAGAGTACACAGTGGAGATGTCACAAACAGTGAGGTAAGAAGGCGACATACAGTCTTCTCTGTCCCACTGTTGGTCTTCATGTCATCTCCCCCTACGAGAGAACAGAATACAAATTAAAATAGATAAATTGCACTGAAAAAGATCTTGGACATCCCACCTCTTAAACTTTTATAATAAATACAATACCATGTACCTCCAAATAGTAGCTGGTCTCCCTGCAATATTTGCACTGTGATCCAAACGGCCTCCTCTCACATGTGGTTACTGCTCTTCCCGACGCCGTTTTCTGGCTTGCATTCTGTTTTCTTTAGACCTTGGTGATTCAATGACAATAAACATTCACTGTAAAAAACTTGAAAAAAAGTCAATTCATTTCAATAAAATGTGTACCAGTTGTGTCACTGAAAAGTTAAAAAAAAGTTTATTTTCTGTTTAATAAAGGAAGAAATAATTTTGGTTGAAAATTGGTGTTAAAATGTGTACAATATACTTTATTTGTTTTATGTTGTGTAATACCAAGTTGCATTGCACGGTTGTATTGAAGTTGTGTATAATCCTAAAGCGTGCTCCTTAATTATTGATTGAGTGATAAAGTTAGGTCTACATTGTATTGATCTCCCCCACACACACACACCACCACCTTCACAATAATAACTACTAGAACAGCCATGGTCTTACCATTCTAAGAAACATCACAGTTGTTGGAGATCACCACTAGGACAAAGTCTGGGGGTGAAANNNAGAGCAAATGGAAAATTTCAGCTGAGACAATGACATATCAGACCTGAACATCATCTCTGACAAATGTCCTCCAGGAGGAGAGAAGGTGTGTCTGGAACAAACACAGAGCATAAGAAAATAAACGTGCAGCAGTTTCATACATAAACACAATTGAAACTAACAAAGGAACTTAAGTAATTATTCAGAATGGACTAACAGAACTGCCCAATTCAAACAGGATCTGTGGCTCTGCTTTCATCAGAAAGAGTCAAAAATAGTGTGGCCCACCATTGCAAATAATTTTTAAGAACTAAAACAGAATTTTCATAAAATGTGGAAATGCAAAAAATGCCATATTTATGAAAGAAACCACCGAAAATTATAGCAGTGAAGTCCAAAAAGGTTTCCCTGACAAAGGTCTGTGGTGGGGGGGATCAATACACAGTGACAGAAATACTACATAAGGACATGACAATTAGAAACTCAAAGAGGAAAAACACTATCTATCTACTCCAGGAGTCTCCAGCCCGGTTCCTCGTGAGTTACCGCCCAGCTTACCTGGATCGGACGTTCAGTCCATCAGAAACTGGGTCTGGGATTTATTCTGATCGATAAACCTAAAGGCAAAACAAGCAGCGCAGCAGCCCACGAAGTTTAGGGCTGGAGATGCCTGATCGATTCCATCTACCCCCACATAAGTGTAACCGACAATGGAAGATACAACATAGCTAAACATTACGGACGTCCCGTGGAGAACCGCAAGCTAACGAGCTCCGTGTAAAACCTGAACCTGAAATAAAACGGGAGAAAAAAGTGCGATACATTTGAAAAAACAAACAACATCCTCATCTGCTTCATTGATACGTACCTCCATTTTGCAAAAATCGATGTGGAAACTTGTAAAATGCAAAGAAGAAGACGACAATTCCGGTGACGAAGAAGAATCAGAAACAGTGGGCGCGCCTCAACGCTAAAGTTTAACTCCGCCCACGTTGAGGCACGCCCCGGTCTGCAGGCTGCAGCCATGGGTAGTTGAACTAAAGGACTCTTCCCCTCCACTCATTCTGCTCTGCTCTCCGACGGCGCCCTCATCTGTGGCTTCAGCACCCCCTGGTGTCTGGCGGCGTTACTGCATCCTGCCTGCTTCCATCTCATCATCCGTCAGCAATAAACTGAACTTCATCCACTCCTGGGTCTGT
>NW_023419816.1:0-2444 GCF_002922805.2 Oryzias melastigma
GAAAGAGGTGCGGCCCCGCTGGTACTCCCCAGGAAAGAAGCTGATGAAGAGATTCTTCCTCTGTTCACTCTGGATCTCCTTCTCTAACAAAACGTATATATATATTCACAACTCCATATGATTTATGACGTTTCTGTAGGAACATATATTTGTCTCTTATGCAGAAAGTTGTGATAAAGCTGAAGAATTTTCTGACTCACTTTAGAGTTTGCTGCTTCACTTCACATCATCAACGCTTTCATAAACTAAGATAACTTTGGAGATTTTTAAAAACTGAATCAAAAAATACATGAAGCAATGATTCTTCTGGTAAATTTTTGTTTTTTAAATCTCAGATTTGGTTTGTTAAAGAAAAAGACTCCATTGCTTTAAATTGTTTGAGCTGTGATAACATAAGAAGTTTATAAAGAGAAAAACTGAGACATAAAGCTCAAACATGGAAACTCCACTAACCGCTTTGATTCATAAGGAAATGATCATCTCATTAAAACAAAAACACTTCATTTATTTCATTTTATGCCCATTTTCTTAATCAACCACTCACTTTTTATTCATCAACAAAAGCCAACAGCTGCCAGAAGGCGATCAGATTTTTATCAGGTAATTTTATTTCTTTTTTTAAGCAGAAACATGCAACACTTTGACAGGACTGAAAACTTTTCAATTCATTCACCAACGCATAGGACACGCAAAAGTTTAGATTTTATTATCTTCTAATACTTCAAAAACAATCAACTTAAGTAGGAAAAAGTTGCTAAAAAAGGGTGATATTCTAAACAAACTTTGACACCTTCTATTTGGTCTATGCCACATGTGTCAAAGTTGAGGCCCGGGGGCCGGATCCGGCCCTCGGGGTAATTGTACGGCCCTCCAGATCACTTTATTTTATTGTTATTAACCTCTCGATGTTATCTTGTGCTCATTTCTAATTTTGACAAAATATATTTTTATGGAGAGTAATATATTGAAAGTTATTTAAGGTTTAAGTGGATCTACTCTGAAATAACATTCTTGAATGTTTTTATTCATTTTAATGTTAAAAAGTAACGCTTTAAAGTTTTAGTTTTAGAGTGTTCAATAAATATATATCTTGTGTGTTTTAAATTTTGGCCCCTTGTGCCATTGAGTTTGACCCCCCAGATCTTTGCAAAGCCTCTTTGCATTCACACTGAAGTGAACTGCACCAGAGTTCATCTGCAAGTCAGAAAAACGTTCTTGTTCTCAAGAGAACCAGAATTCTCCGGTTTGGTCCAAA
Organism: Oryzias melastigma; assembly: GCF_002922805.2. Taxonomy (NCBI): domain Eukaryota; kingdom Metazoa; phylum Chordata; class Actinopteri; order Beloniformes; family Adrianichthyidae; genus Oryzias; species Oryzias melastigma. The sequence goes on from NW_023419816.1 coordinate 1,256, forward strand.
TCAGAGCTCAGGTGAGGTTTCACTAGATCTTGAGGCACCTTACGACTCGATTTAATTTGACTACAACTCAGGAGGCAACAATTCGATTATGAAACAATTCCATTTTGACGAAATTATTAATATATTCCTCATCTGTATGTTTTCTCTTTACCAAGCAACATGGCTCACTTTTCTCCACCAAAGTGAACTTTTATACTTTTTTAACTTTTATTAAGAACATAGAAATGATGACATAAAAAATAGTAATCTAAAAAATCTTGAGAATTCCTTGAATTTAACAATCTAGAATAAGATAATTTTATTTTTATCATTAGACCAGCTTTAATTAACGCTTTTTAACTCACGTCAAACAAAATAGTGTTTAGATAGCAAATGAACATATTTTAGGGTCTCAGGTCCTTCGCAATTAGGCTTTTTTTTGCGATATTAGGCTATATAAATAAATTGAATTGAAAAGCTCAGGTTGACTGTTATTCGCTTTGCCTTTTCCACCGACTGTGGAAGTTTCTGTAGAATATCCGATATGGTTTTTTTGATCTTTGGAAGTTATGGAGGCAGAACTTGTTGATGCCACACTCAAGCCGGTATAACCTGAGCGGTTTCAACCCTCCTCCTCCTATGATTTGGTTTTGCAAATTTGTCTATATATTTAATTTTGCTGCCACATAATTTTCACACCACATGACTTTTATCCAACTGACCGTCCACGTTATAAAAGCCAAAATGCTTCCAAACAGTCACTTCAAGCAAAGTTGGGGCCAGTCGGATGAAGAGATCTTACTTTTACTTGAAATCATTCATTTTTTATATTTAAAATTCATTAAAAAATTCAAAATCGTTTAGGTTTCATAATCGACGCATCTAAAAATCAATTTTTCCCTCCACCACAAGTTTCATACCATCCGACCAGGACCAAATTCACCATGTGCTCTCACCGTGGTGCTTCTGCATTTGTGTTTGTAGACGAGGCCAATCAGAAATGGTTCCTTTATATCACAGTGAAACACAAAACTGCAGATTAATTAATCCTTTTTTCTCCGTCGACTTCTGGAACAGTTGTAAATAAATTGTTATTCATCTTTTTTTCCATGTTAAAAAACATTATTTTGTTTTAACATGATCAGCACCTCATGCTGATTCATTTTAATTCTTTGGATCAAATTCTTTTTTTTTTTACCATTTTTAAACA
>NW_023419817.1:0-2444 GCF_002922805.2 Oryzias melastigma
TCTGTGTGTTTTGAAAGGGGGCTCCCTGGCACCACCAAATGGTCATGATTCACTTTTTTATGAGTTTGACTCAAATCAAGTTATAATTTTAAAGCTGTTTTAAAAATATTCCACAATAAGTGTTTATTTACTAGTAAAATATCAAATTTTATTAATAAAAAAATACTTCTTTTTTTTTTATTAAGCAGACCTTGTGGCTCAAGAAAGAGGCATTTCCTTTGAGGAGTTTGTGATTCATCATAAGTTTCCCTCCTTCGTTATTAGCAACAAAAATAGAGATTATTTGAAATAACTCAGCACAAACTAAAAATGTAACACATGACATAATCCTAATGTGTTTTTACATCAAGTACACCAGAAGTTTTCTTCTTCTCTATTAAAATACACTAACTTGTAAGGAAATTAGTGAGAACTTGTATTCATATACCAATCATTTAGGCTTTACTGCATTATGTTTGTATGGATTAGTTGCATAATAGGAGTTAAGAACTTCCCTTGGTTCAAATATTCTGCACTGAACAAGAGCAAATGGACACTGATGTCTCGTTTCCAGACCGGTCCATTCCTAGCCGGTTTGGAATGGTCCGGCCCATTCAAGTGAGCGTTCGACCATTAAGCCGCATGCGTGGTGTAGACCGATGACGTAGCTGTGCGACTCCAGCTGTTACGTCCCCAATAGAAAATTGGCCCGGTGTAACATTTGGGGGCTCGTCCAGGATCTGTATCCCCCCTGTCTGGGTGGGTTAGATTCCATTTTGGACAGGGTTGTGGTCTGTCTTTTACAGACTTTATTGCCCAGTGTAATCTGGCAATATTGTTACGGATGCTAATTTGAATTTGTGTTATGTTAGTGCTTCGTTTGGGGTCATGTGTCTGTGTGTGTTGTGCCTCGTGCTGTTACTTTGTGTAAGCCTTTAGGCTGTAATAGTACTCAGTTTAGGAGGTACACTTCGTTGTGCCTCGTGCTATTACTTCGTTTAGTCTCTTGGCTGTAACAGCACTTTGTTTAGGAGGCACACTTCGTTATACCTCGTGCTGGCACTCAGTCTAAGTTCTTTTGGTTGTGTCAGTACTTTGTCTGGGGTACATTTCTTTGTGCCTCGTGCTGACACTTTGTTTAACCATCAGGACTGTGCCAGTACTTCGTTTGGGGTATGTGGGTTATGTGTGTGACCTCGTACTGACATGTTTAAGTTTTGGGGATTTATCCTTATTTGACCAGTGGACTTCTTTTTGTTGGGTAATACTCGTTTGGGGGTCTGTCTCTTTGCAGACTGTATTGCCTTCATTCTCTGCCCTGGTTTTGCTGTGCACATTTTCTTTTGGACACCCCCAAATGTTACGTCCCCAATGGCAAACTGGCCCGGAGTCTAGTGGACACCAACATAAAAGGAACACAGTTTATTAAAATAAACGGAAACCTGTGTCCTGAAATAAAGCAGAGAAATTTGGTGGTTAAGGTTAAAAGAACAAACCAAAATGGAGTTGGAACCTTGGCCAAAAGAAAAAGAAACCAGGGAGACTGCTGACCCAGCCATGACGACCGTCGGAGTCAGCAGCTCCCTGCTAAGGCGTCCGGGATATGAACCCGGGACCTCTCTAACCCACCCAGACAGGGGGGATACATATCCCGGACGAGCCCCCAAATGTTACGTCCCCAATGTCAAATTGGCCCGGTGTCTAGGGGATATCTATCAGAGGGGACAATAACATTAAAGAGTGGACACCAACATAAAAGGAACACAGTTTATTTAAATAAATGGAAACCTGTGTCCTGACATAAAGCAAAGAAATTTGGTGGTTAAGGTTAAAAGAACAAACCAAAATGGAGTTGGAACCTTGGCCAAAAGAAAAAGAAGTCAGGGAGACTGCTGACCCAGCCATGACGACCGTCGGAGTCAGCAGCTCCCTGCTAAGGGCTGCCTAACAAAACTACCTAATCAACAGAAATGAAACAAAGCCCGTAAATCAGAACTACCAAGGTCCAACCCCTAATTAACATAACAAAACCCAGCAATCTAAGATTGCTGAGGACAAAAACAAATGTCAAAAACCAATCACCAAACCAACACCACACAAACCACCACCCAGCCTGCTGCTCTGCTCCCTGCCTGGCTTGGTGTGGCTGCCTCTGGCTTAAATGGACACCAGCCAATCAAGGGAGATTGGCCACACCTGCCAGGTGAGCCAAGGGGAACTGGATGGGAAAGCCAGGCTGCAGCAGCAGGATGCAACACCAGCGGTTCTCCGTATTCGCTGATTCGGTGGTCCCTAGCCCTCACTAATAAAGGAAAATACTGAATGCAAAGAAATTAATATTCTTTGGAAGAAGATTTTAGAAGTTGAAGAAGAACACAGCCCAAAAGAGGACTAAACTGGATCTTGATTCGGGAAAAGCATTAGTTGGACGCTTGCCGTTGTCGTAAAACCTCTCCACCAATCAA
>NW_023419818.1:0-2443 GCF_002922805.2 Oryzias melastigma
AAAAAAAAAAAAAAGGATCAAATAAAAGCAGATTAAACCTCAGGAAGACACAAGAACTGTCTGGTTTATAACACAAATATCAGATTATTATCAACATGCATTTAAGTACATATTTTTGTATTAAAACTGCAAAATCTCTGTGTGAACACAAACATATTCATCATTTTTAACTATCAATTTACCTTTTTTTTTATAAAATGACTGTAATATAAATAGCTTTGTACATAAACTCATTGTTTCTACTTCACAGTTTTCAAAATGTTATATTCTATCAAGTTCCATAATATGCAAAATGTGTACTTTTCCATAATTTTATCACATCAACATTTCAGAAAGTTTTTTGACTCTTACCTCAGATAGTAGTTGTATTTCTTTGCTTTTGTGCAGCAGGAACTTCTCCAGGAGATGCGAGTGGAGCTGCAGCAGTGAAGATTCTCAGGGAGGACTCAGAGTCTCCATTAAGCTTCTTAGGAAAGTGTTTAAGCCGCGTCTTTGGTTTGCTTTTACCTGTGTGACTCTTACCTTGCTGCTGCGTTAGAGGCTCATTTTTACAAATTCTGCAGATTTACTTTTACCTTCAAGACTTTCAGAACAGAGAGGAATCACCAGAACAGAATAAATAGAGAAGTGCATTTGGATTTTCAGATATAAGTTAGGAAGAAATTAAGAAATTATATTTGCTAAAAACTTTAATAGCACATTTATAAAAGCAATTGTTTGTCTCCTCCACCTTCTGCAGTGTCTTTTGATTTGACACAACTCTTCTGGAAGACACATTAGGAAATGTCATATTGTGAGAGGTTAAGTAAGTCACATGGTACAGCACAGTACAGGATTGGTTGTCTATCTCTTCCTGATTGTTTAGCAGTGTATACAGTTTGATTTCTACGGTCAGAAACATAAATTTTAGGGGGTTTGTCTGTTTAAAAAAAAAGGGTGACTGATGGAAGTTGAAGGTGTGATGTTGAATGTAGTCAGAGGTTTTACTCCCCCTGATGGAATTTGAGCTAAATGAGACTTTCTGGAGGAAGGGAAGTGAGGTGATGATCCAGGTATCCTTGGAGGAGAGAATGAGGATTGGGACAGACTTTAACAGACATTATAAAGGATGATGACAAGGAAGTGATGGGTAGATTTGGTGTTTGAAAGACTTCGCTAAAATAATGGAAATACCAACATATTTTACCAGAAAGGACAGGGCATAGGGTCACATCAGAGGGAGGAGGACTGAATCTGATCACATCTTAGAGATGTGACACTTTGTGGCTCATGTCTAAAATTTTTACTGTAAATAAAGAAGAAAAGTTGACAGTGAGGGCTGCTGCTTCCAGGACAAGAAATTGTCATTTTTTTCAGTGAAATATGAACTGATTGTGTCTGCCTAAAGTGGTAAGAGACTATGGCTGTTTTCAATGAGTTTTAAATCAAGAAACAGATGAAAGATGCTATCTAGAGCAAGCTAACTGGGAATGAATTGTACGAAAAATTGGGGGTGAAGATGACTCTGGAGGGGAGTAAGGTGAAAAGCAAACGGTAGAAGTTGAAAAAACAGGAGTGCTGTGTAACTTTTTAGGGAGGATTCATATCAGATTTTGGAGATCAGGAGGCTCTTCCAGATCCATCACTTTACTTAGAATGGACAGCTGACATGATTAGGGCAGGGGTCTGCAGCCTTTAACACTGACCAAAAGCCAACCGGAGTCACAAAGTCTCACCTCATCCTTCAGATAAACAGTGCATTGATTTTTATAATAAATATAAACAAACATATTTTTTGCATATATAAAACAAAAACATAAAGAGAAAATAGACTTTTTCCATAATATGAAACGGTTAATCTTTTAACAGAAGTTCACTCGATTTCCTTTCAAAATAAAAGACAGAATCTTCTCAATGCAGCAAATGTAGTCGAATAGTGTAATTTTAAGTTTATTTTACCGTTTGTGGTGCATCTCAGACAGAAATGTGTAAATCAGACAAACTAAAATTAAGTCAGATCTAATTAAATGAGCTCTAGTGTATTTTTTTAGCCCATAAAGTGCACTTAAAATTCTTTAATTTGTTCAAAAATAGAAAATCTGCCAATTTAGTTAGACTTGTAATACATCCTGTCCTTCAACTGTATGTAAATGAGTTAATGAAACTTGGCGAGTTTACTGTACAAAATTGTTCTTTGTCTTTAACAAGGGAGCTACACTGGAGGGATATAAGCGCCACACGGCTCCGGAGCCTCAGGTTGCAGACCCTGGATTAGGGAGACTGGGAGGAAACAGACCTCCATGAAGGTCTGATATGTCGATCAGAGGAGACATCTCCTACTTCAAGTGATTTGCTTTCACATTTTTAGCTTATTTTTCCATTGCAGTTAACAAAGAAATAATTGTTTTGTTAAATCGTAAAAAACTGTAGATTTTCTCTAAATGTTATTTTTGAACAAACAGAA
>NW_023419819.1:0-2443 GCF_002922805.2 Oryzias melastigma
AATATTTGTATTTGTTGGATCAAAGTGAATAAAAGCATTTTAATAAGTTATTCTGGTTCATGTCAAGAATCTGTTTTGATTGTTTTTGTTGAATGTGGTTATTTTTGACATTTCCTGATATTATTACCAACATTTTGTTTCGCCAGACGCTCAAAAATAACAATAATTAAGTGTTAAATGTTGCTGAGGACATAAATGTCAAAAGAGACAGGTTATGCAACAAATTAGACTAAAAAGAGTTTGGTTTTTCCAAACTCTCTTTTTATTGAAGCAAAGCGGGGCTGAAATTGAGTCAAGTTTAGCAAACGGTGGCAGTTTTCCGCTCAACTGTGTCTTTTCTTGATTCCAATTATAGCTGATTGTGTCAAGGATTATTGAGGTTATAAAGACACAATTTCACTGTAGATATATATATATATATATATATATGTATATAAATATTACTGCAGTCTTGCGCTGTGTCCATGACAACACCAAGCTTTGCTGAGCAGAGTTTAGATCCCGCTGACTCTCCTTGCTTCTTTAATTCTACCTCTACATTCACACTGTCCCTTCTACATCATGTCGTTTCTGCTTCACTTACTCACTTTCCTCGACTTTTTCTTCTCCAACTTCCTCCACCAGAAGAGCTGCAGCTCAAGCGGTCGGAGTCGAACCGGTTTGTCTGCGTGAGCCAGACCAGAAATTATTCATGAACCCTCATCTCGCTGCTCATTTCCAGCTCTCCTGGATGCTGAGATTTGTGGTCATGGTAACTTTGGTGCTAAAGAGTTATATGTTTTGCTTTCAAGTAAGCAATGACATTTCATTGAAGAGTAATGTCAGCATTACTAATAAGAAAGTTTGACTTTCTTTTCACTTGCTCAATACTGTTTGGATTTTTATCAGAAAATTCTGAATTGAAATTGGTTTGTCCAACAACCAAAAAAACACACACACAAAAAAGACACACAAATACGTATATATATGTATATATACACACACAAATACATATATATATACATATATATCTATACACATATCGCAATACATATTGTATCAAGATACCTGGCTCACAATGCGATACATAGCACGATACATCGCAAAACTGTACCTGGACAATTTTTCACTTTTCTAAAGAGTATTTTGTACATAAACATCATATATATATATATATATATACACACACACTATATATATATACACACACTATATATATATACACACACATACACACACGCATACTAATCGCGATACATATAGTATCACAATACATGGCTCACAGTACGATAGGCGTCACAATGAATCCCAAGACTGTACCTGAATAATTTTTCACTCTTTTTTTGTATTTTGTATATATGCATTTGTGTATTTTTATTATATATACATTTGTATATATAGCTTTGTGCATATATATTATGCGTGTATGTTTTTATGGTTGTCAGCAGAAGACCGTTTTTAAATTTCCTATCTATCTATCTATCTATCTATCTATCTATCTATCTATCTATCTATCTATCTATCTATCTATCTATCTATCTATCTATCTATGTATGTTTTGAATCTTTAATTTTTTTTAATTTTGTCACATTTTTGAAGCACTTCGCAATGCAGTCTTTAGTAGAGCATGAAATATAATTCTTGTATTATTTTAAGTTTTTTATTTATCTAATTTCCAAAGGTCTGAACATCTCTAAGGTTACTGTATGTGATTTANAAATGTGCTATACAAATAAACTTGCCTTGCCTTGCCTTGCCTAATGTTTAGATTACACAAAAACTCAGCTATATTTGTAATTTTTTTGTAGTTTTTTTCTCTCCATACTTTTTTAAGCTATGGTTGAATAACTTTTTAAGTGTTTTTAAAAGCTGGACTATCCTGTAAACTCATAAAGTGGTTCAGAGTAGCTTTTCTCCAGCTTTCTCCAAAGTCTTTTAAAATTTTATCTTCCTTTCTTTTTCGTCCACTCTTCCTTTCTGAGCCTTTTTGGAGGAATTTATTTTTTGCTGCCGGCTTAGTCAGCCACTTAACACTGACCTAGAATCATTCAGGGATAAAAAAGACCAATAACTAAGGGGAAGAACTCTGCACTCTGAGGTACAAGGACTGGACTGTTTACAAAAATGAGACCATCTGTCTTTGTGTGAAAAACAAATGGAACCAGGCAAACGCAACCACAAATCCCTTAAAATCCCTATGATGAAAATAAATATGGCTGCAGATGGCTCTGTGAGGCTGTTGGAGAAACTGTTGTTACTTAAGCTGTAGTCACGACTGCTCTTACAGGTGGATGCAAGAAAAAAAAGGCACTGACCGCTTGATGAGCCCGTAGAGCGGAAAATGTTCATGCTCTTGTTTCTACGGTCATGCTCCAAGAGACGGGTTGTAGTGAACACTTAAAGTGTAAGTAGATGAGACGCAGGGATGTAGTACAGATTTTTCATTTTTAACCTCCCTCCAAAA
>NW_023419820.1:0-1226 GCF_002922805.2 Oryzias melastigma
GTGCATGTGAGCTATAAACACTCATATATGATGTTATATAATAAAAAAGAAGGTAAACATAGCAAAATGTGTTTTATATTTAACATTTTTGGCCTTTTTTTTTACTATTGATCTTTTTATTCAATAAAAATACACAATTATTGGTGGAGTGAGTTAGTTGATATTAACAATATTAAAATAGTCAATTTTCTTACAATCTTTTAATAAACTTGTCTTTAATTGTTTTTTTTTTGGAAAAATATAGTTCAACTGAACCCAGGTTTGTCATAAATGTGCTATTGGGCAGATCTAAACAGCAGACAGAGTTTGGAATATGCGGAATAAGAACGGTCTAGAACAGGGGAGTCGAACTGGATCACACGGGGATAAAATCCTAAATGTACCCGTGATAAAGCTAGAGTGAATGCTGTAAGGTAAATTTGGCCACTGATGATGCTAGTGCTGATAGTTAAAGATGCTGAAATTGATAGCTCAAAATGCTGAAGCTGATGGCTGAAAACACTTAATAGCTGAAAGTGCTAAAGCTGATATCCAGTTTAAATATTAGCTAAATGACAAATTAGCCTAAAAACCTAAAACAAAAAAATAGGTTAGCCAAAACAGGAAATAAGTAGCTGAAAAAATAGCTACACTTCAAAATTTCTTAAGAAGCTGAAAAAGCCTAAATAAGCCAAAACAGCTAGCATGTAGCTGGAACATTAGCTAAACCTCAAAATAGCCTAAAAAATCTTAGTGACTGCCAAAATAGTCCAAAAAGCTAGCCGAATGCCAATTTTTAAAACTTTAAAACATAACTTATTAACTTAATTATGAATAATAAAAAGCCAGGAATGTTATCCCACAATAAACCAACTTAAACCCTAATTAACTTTCAATATTTTACTCTCCATAAAAAATATATTTTGTAAAAATATACAAGTTAGAAAGAAGTGCAAGATAACCTATAACAATAAAGTAAAATGATCTGAAGGGCCGGATAGAATTACCCAGCTGGCCGAATCCGGCCCCCGGGCCTTGACTTTGACTCGTGTTCCAGAGCCTAGGGCTACTACTCATCAAAAAACCACGCCCCAGTTTTTTAATCTTTTTTTTTCCATTATAAAAAATTATAAAGTTAAAGTTTATATAAAACCAACTCTAGTGCAACTATCATTGATACCAAATCCAAAAGTTTGGGGCAAAATAGTCCAGTCTGGATCTAACCGGTGAAATTTGTAAGTGCGTCT
>NW_023419820.1:1529-2441 GCF_002922805.2 Oryzias melastigma
GTTAAAAAAAAAAACCACTTCAACCATGAATGAAGATTGGTGACATCTCCAAGCAAAACGAGCTTAAATACTTTTAAATAAATTAAGCATATTTATGTACAAATTCATATTTAGACTAAATTAGATGATGAGGCAGGACAACCTAAATTTAATTTCTCTTTCCCTCTACTTTGTCCAAAAAAATGGGCAAACTAACTGTTGCTTTATCTACATTTGCCATATACAGTAGTCTTTTGCATTTTTTTTTTTTAACAGTGTATTGTGTTTGCGTCCTGATTGGTTATATATCATTCAATCTTTTTCGTATTTATCGTTTTGAATCTGATGATTTTCCAAATCTGATCAAATCTTTGGTTTCATTCTATAAATCATTCTTCAAAGATTTAAACTTTGAGAGTTTAAACAAGAGAAAAAAGTTTGCAAATGTTCTAAGAAAAGTGTAGAAAGTGTCTTTAAACATCTATAGTAATTGTAAAAAATGAAGAGGACTACCGGGTTATTTTAAGACCGTTACCCCCACGATAAACGAGGGACTACTGTATATAGTCTTTAGGCCTAAAGCTTTTCAGTTGGTGCCGTTAATGCTGAAGACCCACAGAGTTTATGTAAAAATTCTCCTTTTTATTCAATAACGCTCTGAACTTATATTACCTGCAGCTACCATTTCATTTTAATTTAGCCTTCATCAGCGCTTTTAGTCTCCCAATATCACCATTCCTTTTGGCCCGAAGCCTGTTTTTCATCATCTCTGACGATGGACCACAACAGCTGCATTTCCACTGAGGCCATTGTTGCTTTACTGCTTCCCAGCAATGTCAACCAGTTTGAAGAGTCCTGACATGGAATAGATGGACTAACTTCCAGGGTTGTCATAAAGGACAAATTCCAGCTATGTCCTGGAATAGGAAATGT
>NW_023419821.1:0-2441 GCF_002922805.2 Oryzias melastigma
AGCCTCAGTGGGAGCTCCGGCTTCCCAGCAGAATCCATATTGGACAGTCGACAATCGGTGACATCACGCGCGATCATCATCCCATAATGCAGTGTGCGGAACAATGAGAGTGAACTCAGACTTCCTTGTTTTTCCTTTTGCCCCCCTGTTGGTTAAAAGCAGGTTGTGAGATAAGATATGAGCATCACAGCAGCTCCAGACTGTCTGATCTCATTCTTTTGGGTGAATATTATGTATTCTTAGCAGAAAACAAACCAGAACTCTGTTTTGAGGGAGTTTACTCATCTACCCCAAATGTTAAAGTTGGTGCTTTTCGCTTCTTTAAAACTTTTAAACGCCTTTCTGTTTTCGTCATGTTCTTCTGGCATTTTTTCTCATTTTAGAGGACATATACGCAAAAAAATAAGTATTTTATTCAAAACATTGTGAAGCAGTAGAAAAGTAGAAAGTAATCCAAGCTCTCAGCAGTGGCGATAGGAAGGGGGGCGGGGTTGCTCAACACAAACAGTCCCGCCCACAACTGTGAGGTGAATTTCTAAATTTCTGCCGCTCTGCAGAAACTATGTCCTAGAAATTTTTGCTACAAACTGTATAATCAGAACTAAAAGACCAATGGGAACATTTTTAAAATAGATTAAAAGTTGATCAAAGTGGAACTTTAAAGTATTTTGTCAATTCTGTTTAAAATTTAAGTAAAAATATGATGTATTTTTAGGAAAGAAACAGCTAAGAGATCTTCATCAAATCGGCACGAGTGTCCGCAACAGAAAAAAAATAGAAGTTTTCAATTCTTTAATGTTTTATTGTCAACATGTTCAATTTAAGAAAAAAAAATCACTTTTTTTTTTCTACGTTGAAAAATTATACTAATAAAGTGTTCCCTCGCTGTATCTCGCTTCACCTTTCACTGTTTTACTGATTTTTTTCAATAAAATTTTGCAGGTTTTCTTATTTTTTACTTTATAATGCGTTCCATTCTGCGTCCTGATTGGCTGTAGACCACTGTCAATCAATCTCCTGCATACAGAATGTGTTCAGTTTTATTCTGAAATACTGGATGTATTTTTCTGTGAAGGTTTGAACTTTAAGAGTTTAAACAAGACCAAAAAGGGTGAAAATCTTGATGCCTGTCTGATAATTGTGTATAAAGTGAGCCCTAAAACATCTGTATACTTTGCAAATTTCACCTATCAGTTTTAAAAATCATACACCTGTGATAAATAAGGAACATCTACCTCAATTGTAGGTAAGTTGGGTGACTATCTGATTTTTTTTTTTTTTAGCTAATATTCCCTTGATATTTTCAAAATATAATGATAAACGTGAATCCACCATTTAAATAACTTAATTAGCACCATCCTCGTAACATTAGACAGCTGCTTTATGAATATTATTATTGTCTGTGGTAATAACTGTCACAAGAAATCTGAGTCCTGGTTTTTGTCTGTTATTTTGATGTCTTTTATTTTGAAGTTGAAGGTTTCTCTTCCTTTTTTCACTCTTGATTCTTTTTTTCAGGCTGCACGGTGGCGCAGTGGTTAGCGCTCTTGCCTCACAGCGAGAAGGCCCCGGTTCGAATCCCGGCTGGGACCTTTCTGTGTGGAGTTTGCATGTTCTCCCCGTGCATGCGTGGGTTTTCACCGGGGACTCCGGCTTCCTCCCACCGTCCAAAAACATGCTTCATAGGTTAATTGGTGACTCTAAATTGCCCCTAGGTGTGAATGTGAGAGTGGATGTGTGTGTGATTGCGGCCCTGCGACAGACTGGCGACCTGTCCAGGGTGTACCCCGCCTTCGCCCATCAGCAGCCGGGATAGGCTCCTGCACCCCCGCAACCCCGAAAGGGAAGAAGCGGACAAGAAAATGGATGGATGGATTGAAATGTTTGTTTTTTGTTATATTTGCTAGCTTGTAAATTAGCGTTCGGAGCTTAGACATATATTATCAACACTGGAGTGTGACATCATCCATAGAAAAGGCCCAACCTCCAGCTCTTGCTCGATGAGGCCGAATCCGTCCTCATTTTTCTGCAATATGGCCGCCGCTTTGCTGATTTCTTATCACTCCTTGGCTTTACCATTGGCAGCAGGTTGTTTAAAGTCACTGTGTGATATAATTCATATTACAAACCCTATAATCTCCATACCATACGCATGTATATGTTCTTCATGGACACACTGACATCCGTCTATAGTGTGTAGAGTTTTACAGCAGTTTGTTGTTGAGCGGTGTGATGGCCCGAGGCAAGAAGCAGTTTCTCTGGTTGTTCTGCAGCACGCGCTAAACTGTAATCATTTATATCCTGTTTCAAACATTGTGTATTCGGCCTTGTTCCTTTCACACGTCTTTTTCTTTTTTCTAAAGGTTTGTTTTTACGCTGATGATGAAGGTGAAAAGGCAACACCAGAGTCCCTTTAGGGTTTGGTTATGACGCCGAATGTA
>NW_023419822.1:0-2439 GCF_002922805.2 Oryzias melastigma
GCTTGAATCTGTACATTGTTCCAATAAATTGTTTACATTATAAATGTGTTTTCTTCTTTTTTAATTCAGTTCTAATAACTTTATTTATCCTTTCATGTGCAGACAGTAGCTTACTAGCTGATGAAAAAATGAAATTGAAAAACAATACTGCAGAGAATTCCAAATTTAGCTCATAAATTACAAAATTTTCTAGAAATATGTTGCAAAACATAAATGGAATTGACAAAAATTGGACATCCTAGTCTAAGTGAGGATGCTCTGGTACTTACATATATTCAAAGTAATAATTTTAAAGCTTTGTGTTTGAATATTTCATAAACTTTAAAAATTAAACATACAAAAAATATCATCCCCATTTTTGTAGTTTTCAGTTGTTTCTGTCAAAAAGCAAGTGACAATTTAATGTGTAGCAACACACAACTACCTGTGCCAAATTGCTAGAACATTTTCTGTAGAGAAAAATGCAAAAAAAAAAAGTTCAGTAGAAGTAGTTGAATACTCTTGGGCATAAAAAAAATGTTATCCAGAACAGGAGTCTGCAACCTGAAGCTCTGATGCATCTCCTTTATCTCTCCATCAGCTCTAAGGAAAATGCTGAAGATTTGCAAAAATAATTGGGTTGTAGAGCATTTTTTCCTAAGTAATTACGTTTTGTCATTCCTGTTTAGATTTTTAACATGTTGGGAAAATTACAGTAAAAAGGGTAAAGTGCTGTCAGAGTGATACATTTTTAAAAGAAACCTAAAGTTCACACTCTTATCTTCTGCACAAAAAGGTCTATTGCTGTTCAGAGGCAAAGTTAGTCATAAAAAGGAAGTAAAAAGGAAAAAGAAATTAAGATGCACCAAAATTATACTGTGACTTTCTTGCATTTTTATTTTAAGTAAATCTGCAGCAGCAAGGAAGTTTCCTTTGACACTGGATGTATTTTATTTTGAAAGGACCCGTGCTCTCAAAAGTATAAGTTAAGTTAAATTAGTTTATATAGAAAAATATAACAATTATAATCCAATTATATAAAGATTTGAAAATAACTAAATAAAAGGTATTTACTTAAAACAAAGTGGAACTTTATGGCTGTTTGGTCAGTGAAAAACTGAACTCTTAACGTTAAAGTTTGCAGACCACTGATTTAGAAAAAAAACACAGATTTTTGCACTAAGAAAAGTATTAAGACATATTTGTACAGACAGCTAATAAAGGCAACAAAAACTGCATTTGTCATGGTATAAACTGAGTTCTAGTAAATAAAATGACGGGGGTGTAAGACAGAAACGATAACAGTGTTTGCAAAAACGTTTAATAATATTGAATAAATAAAAAAAAGTGATCGTAAAAAAAAAAAAAAAAAAAAGTTTGCACCTTTCATTTTAAAGTGTGCGGCAAAGTATTTAAAGGTTTGGAGCCAAAATGCTTCTATTGTTATAGTAGTGTAGATAAATCAAATCTATTTTTTTGTTTGTTTGTTTTGTTTTGTTTTGTTTTCAGCCAGATATACCCCAAAAGTATGGTTATTAAAAAAAATCTAGGAAATTGTGACATTTTACATGGTAGAATAAAAAGTCGTTTATGATTCCATCAGTGGGGAAATTTCCCTGTTACACAGCAAGAGAAAGGAAGGCGATATATGTATTAAACACACATACATAAATGAATTAAAATATGAACAAATAAAAACAAAAAAAATACATAAATATCTATACAAAAGAATAAAATTTAATCTGATGAACATTTGATGTTAGGAAAATATGCATCACTTATTTGTAAATACTGACTTTGGAGAGAATCTTTCTTTTTGGTTAAATATTTTTTAAGAATTTGGTCAAATTTGTGGTAGCTTTCTAAAATATATTAACTTTCTATTTAAAGAAAATGTTATATAATATTTATTTAGATTTTTTCAATTGCCCTGTTCTTACTGATGTGTTGAGACCATTAATATATATTATAATATGTATATATATCATTGGTTGAGACCATTGTTTTAAGACACGAACATCTGCCTTGCTTTGCCATTAACCCTCAACCAATGAAAACCCGTATGACAAACGTAGCCATAGCAACCGTGTCCGGTCACTTTTTTTTGATTGGCTGTGAATTTTTAAAGACCCGGTGACGATTTGCTCATTTTAAACCACTGTTTGAGAGTTTGTTCAACAGTTAAAATAATCGAAATATTACATGTATTTACTTTTTATTGAACGTAAAGAAAAAAATGTGTCTTTTTGATGGTCTCGCGCCTCTGGTCTGGACGCGAGCCGGCCGTAGGTAGCGCTGTTTCGTTCGAAGTCTCCGTCGGAAGAAACCAAAGGAGAAGAGAGCCGAGGGGAGGTGGAGTCCGGGAAGGGAGAAGAAAGGGGAGAGGAGGAAAACGGGGAAAGGCAGACACAACAGAAACGGGCCAGAACGGCGGATGATTTTCGCTCTGAAACTTCCATT
>NW_023419823.1:0-1450 GCF_002922805.2 Oryzias melastigma
GTGTCTGGGCGGGAGTTTTCGTTTCGTTTTCGTTTCGTTTTCGTTTCGCTTTCGTTTCGCTTTCGTTGGATAAATAATGTCGTTGACGAAGACGATGACAAAAATTTTTCATCAACGAAATTAACACTGCTTTAAACCATCAACAATGACTTCCTGGGGGAGCGCTGTTGATCAGCACATGTGGTAGACGTGTTTCCTGACGCTCCTCCGTGTCAAACTTATAATTCCGTATTTTAGTCTCTCAGATAAGCTTTTTTTTCTCTTATAATACAACAGTGGTTACACGTTTACTGACTGAACGAAGATGCCGAGGAAAACCAATAAATTGTCGAATTCCCCAGTTCTAACTGTGCCTTCGGAAGATGCAGCTAATCATCATCATCATCATCATCTTTATTTATAAAGCGCTTTAACACAATTTTAAAATTGAAACAAAGCGCTGAACATTAAAAACTAAAAAGCGTAATAAAACAAATGTAATAAAATAAGTGAATAAAGATAAAAACAACATAATAAAAGGTAAGAACATGATAAAAGAACACACAGAAGGTAAAAAACATACAGTAAAATTTGAAAGTAAAATCAGAGCAACATCTCATACGTGAATAAAAGCCTGGCTATAAAAATGAGTCTTCAGTCTAGTTTTAAAAATGGACAGGGAAGTGGCTTGTCTAATATTTAGTGGCAAAGCGTTCCAGAGCTTTGGAGCACAGACAGAAAAGGCTCGTTCCCCTCTGCATTTCCTTTTGGACCTCGGTACCTCCAGGAGAAGCTGATCAGCTGACCTGAGGCACCGGGCTTTAGCTAATGCTAAAGCTAGCGCTAATTCCCCCGAGCACGGGAACGACAGCGATATGGAGGAGCTTCCGCCGATGTGGGAGAAAATCTCGGACAAAATCCTCCACCATATCAATGGAAGGTTCGAGGCGTTAGAGCAAGCACTTCAGGCAGTACATAACGACCAAAGAGATCTTTTGGAGAAAGTTAACTCGATGGAAGAGCAGACGCTGGACCACGAGAACCGTCTGACCCACCTAGAAAAAGCCCTTTCAAATCTGGAGAACGAAAACAAGGAGCTGAAACTGAAGGTGGACGACCTGGAGGGCCGCTCGCACCGAAATAACATCAAGATAATCGGCATTCCTGAAAAAGCGGAGGGTCCCAGACCGACTGAATTCATTCAGGCGTTGATTCCCAAACTGCTGGGAGAGAGCCACTTCAAATCTACGTTGGTCGTCGACCGGGCGCACCACGCTCTGAGACCGCCGCCAGCGGAAGGCGCGAGACCCCGACCGATCATCGCCCGGATCCATTTCTTTCGGGAGAAGGAGCTCATCTTGCAGCTGCGACGGGAGCGAACGCTGGAATATAACGGCCACCAAGTGCTCATCTTTCCGGATTACACGCCGGAGGTGCTGCGGCAGCGTCGAGGCTTCGGCGAGATAATGAA
>NW_023419823.1:1566-2439 GCF_002922805.2 Oryzias melastigma
ACGAGTAGAATACGATTTTACCTGGCCTTTTTTTAATTTCATTTTCTTTCGAACATTCTGAGAGACGATTACACCAAAAATTCTTACTTAATGGTGTGTTTGAGCACGGAGTTAGCGATTTGTTCTAAATGAGTGAGTTAAGCGAGTTGTACGGGAGTAGGTTGGTGCGTTTTGACACCCCGAGCAGAGGGACGCCAGCGCTTTGCATCAAAGCGCTTCATGCGGGGGAGGGAGGGAGGGGTCCAGGTGTTCACAGGTTTGTTCAAAAATGTTCAAAGGCACCGAAGTGTGATTTCTTAAGTTTAGATTGTATAACTGTCTGTTTTTCTTTCTGTTTTTTTCTTGTTCTTCCTATTGTGCATGCATGGATGATGATACAAATTGCCTCGTGATTGTCAGGCTAAAACATGACTGCAGAGTCACAAAACAGTAACTTAAAAAATATTTCCTGGAATGTTAAGGGTCTGGGGCACACAGTCAAAAGAGGGAAAGTTTTTTCACATCTTAAATCGCTCAAACCTGATGTAGTATTTCTCCAGGAAACCCACATAAATGAAAATAATCACAGAAGATTAAGAACAAATTGGATATCTCAAGTGTATCAATCGCCATTTACCAGTAAATCCAGGGGGGTGGCCATCCTGATCAGAAAGAATGTTTCATTTCGTTTTGAATCCATGACCACAGACTCGTACGGCAGATTCCTCATGGTCTTAGGCTATATTAATACAATACCAATAACTTTCCTTAACATTTATGGACCCAATGCTGATAACCCCGACTTCTTTAAGAAGATGTTCAACTTGCTTCCAACATTATTATAGGTGGGGATTTTAATTGTTATCTGGACACATCTCTGGACAGATTATCTAC
>NW_023419824.1:0-2439 GCF_002922805.2 Oryzias melastigma
CAGTGACTCATATCTAACAGTAAGTTTACCAGAAGCTGTCTAGTCTGTTTTGGATTATCACTAATCTTCCTGGAAACATAGCTAATGATTTCTACATCCAGCTGTATTGCAAAATTCAACCTATCCGACATCATATGATTCTATAAAACATTTAACATTGCGCATTTTTTCGTGGTTCCACATACAGAAATAAGTTTTTATAACGTTTATCAAGGACACAGGCTATACCTTTGTAAATTGTACCAATATATTCCTTAAAAAATAGATTCAGAAATGATTTTCCTGGTCCTGTTTTGCCGCTTAAATGATGACTTCATACTCGGACCTGTCAGTAAATGTTGCATCACTGGGAATTCCTTTTCCTTCCGGGTTGTTTGTTGTTTGTTGGGCATTGAACTTTTGGAGAAATTTGTATGTGTTTTTTTTAGGTTAGTCATGATTCACTGTTCATGAAACCCGTCTCAAACACTACAACTGTTGTTCTTTCTTTCGTTTTCTCAGCATATAAGCATGAAAATTAATCATTCTTAATTCAATCTGATCAACTCCAGAAATTTGCGGGATAGTGGGAACCGTCTGAAAAACTGGTTTAAATGTGTTTGGAGCAGCGCGAGTTCAGGAACCTCCATTGACTGTAAAAATAATTCTTATTATGTAGTCAATGGGAACCACACACAATGTGGGGGAATACACGCACACGAATAAGTTTCCTGACATCACACTTCCTGTTTGTCATGCTCTGGTATATAAACGAGCTGAGACTCATGAATCAGCTTCATAAAGCACAACATCCTCTGAAACCTAAGGACCAGGGCGCGTGCGGATACACAAGACTCCCGAAAGGCCGTTTCTTTCATTCTGTGAGTAAATTGTAATTCTGAAAAAATCAATATTTTTAAATAGTTAAAAAAATGTTAAGATACTTATTAATGTGAAGAAGTGACGTATGGTCGAGTGTATGATTAAAAAAATGACAGAAAGTTCTATGTGAGTATTATTTATAAATAAAAGAGAGATTGGCCCATACGCTTAAAAAAACGTTATTAATAAATTTACAATCGTTTCCCAAAGATTTTATAAAGGGAATTCACACTGGCTTGTGATTATATTATTTGAACTATGTTGCAGAACTTACATGTATAGGAAATGTATTATTAACAGCTTTTGAATACAGCTAAAATAGAAAGAAGTTTGTTAATTTTGTTAAGCAAATCCTTTAATGTACGATTTAATAAGTATGGATTTCCGGACTAGGGTCGTTTATTTTAAATGGAAACCTAAATATAGAATGGAAAACGGATGACTAACTTTCTTCAGCCCACATTTGAACACCTCTGCAGGTTTATTCATGATGGAATCTTGTTAGCACCTTCAAACAAGAATATTGGTTATAGAAACTCAGTCACAAGCGAAGAGTTTTGTTTTCTTTGAAACCAAGTCAAAGATTACTTGATTCCAGTGTGGGATGATCATAAACGGGTGAATTGATTCATAACAGATTTTAAAGCTGTTGTTTCTCCTTTAGATCTCGATGGATTGGGTTTTTGTTATCATTTTGCAAGTTTTGATTCAGCCGTCTCTATCAGGTGAGTGGTAAAATAAATGTAAATATTTAACTAATTTAAAACTGCAAAAAGTAGCTAGGTGTCATAACTATAACTGGACGCCTTTGGTCTCTTCACAGTCTTGTTCACTGTGGAGGCAGGACAAACCATGTACTCATCAGAGTTTGGAGGTGAAGTTGTGATGGGCTGCAGGTTC
The DNA here is from genome assembly GCF_002922805.2 of Oryzias melastigma. Taxonomy (NCBI): domain Eukaryota; kingdom Metazoa; phylum Chordata; class Actinopteri; order Beloniformes; family Adrianichthyidae; genus Oryzias; species Oryzias melastigma. The sequence continues at coordinate 1,762 of NW_023419824.1, forward strand.
TCTACAAAGGCATCAAAACCTAATTCTGACCCGAAGGTGACATGGCACTGGACTTCATCTGAGCTGCACCAGGAGCTGATCCGGTTAGATAACGCCGCAGACTACACGGTTTCTCCAAAGTATCAAGGTCGGGTGAAACTTCTCACCGAAGAGCTGAAGAGCGGCTGGGCAAAGTTACAGGTCATTATAAGCTCTGATGTTTTTTTGATTTTTTTTCCCAATGCAATAGGCTGTCAATGCTTTTTTATTCAACGATAATGCAACAACGTAATAGTTGTTAAATTACTGACACTGTAGCTTTTTATCTGGTTAGGATTGGCTTAAAAAAATCTACTTTTTTTTTTACATTTTATTTGCAATACTTCTTAAAATTCTCTATGATCTATGAGGAAAACTGCTTTGCTTTCTGTTTATTTTAAAATATATGTTGAAGTGGAAGTTTTAAAAATGGAAGTTTTATGGGAAATCTGTGAGCTTGTGAATTTAAATAGAGTAAATTACAAAAATTGGCAAAAATACAGAGTTCTTGTGAAGCTGATTGTGAAAAAAATCAGTTAGTGGAGAAAGATACAGCTCAGTTTTGATGTTTAAACTTCCATATTTTAAGGAAAATTTTCTGTCTGCTTACAGCTATCAAATCTCAGGATTAATGACTCTGGAACTTATCAGTGTTTGGTT
>NW_023419825.1:0-2438 GCF_002922805.2 Oryzias melastigma
CTCTTTGGTTGGTCAGTATTGAACACAAATGTGGGTTTTATTTTGGATTAGATTACCGTTTTTAAAAAAAATGACTATGATACATTATCAATCATCTGTGCTTTGTTAGTAGAATAAAGACTTTTGTTTTTTTGACTATATAAATGTAATTTAATTTGCATTCCAGCAATTTTCATTAATATTTGAGCTTCAACTATGAGAATATAAACCCTTTTTTGATCCGAAATGTAAGCTGCTGAGACGATTAAGGGATTGTTGTCTTCCTATCTCAGCTAAAGAACAATTCTAGTGAGAATTTACTGAACATGAGCAGTTGAAAAGAGTCCAGTGAAGATGCACAGTGAAGCTCTGGATGCTGGAGCGGCTGACTCCTGCCAGGAGGACAGTTGACTCTGGCCCTGAATGACACTGGAGCTTTTTCCAGTATCATCCAGCACAAGCTGTCCAGTTCAAAAGCCAAGATCTTTGAGGCGTTTGGGAACAATCATGTAATATAATTATTTTAATTTCAAAATCTTGGCCGTTTCTCTCAAAAAGCACAACTTGCTTTTTGGCTCCAAGTCGGTTACTTCACCTCTTGATGCCAATTGAGGCAAATATGCATTAAACTTAAAGTTACCTTAATTTAGTATCAATTGTTTATTTAGTTTCATTTCCTCAAGTTACTTTTAAGTACTCCCCATGTGGGATCATGGGATGTAAGTGTTATTAGACAGGAGGTGGGGTAAAGGGTGTTTTTAATTGTAAAGCCCTTTGAGAAGCTCATCATAATAAATAAAGTTTTAATTTGATTACTCTCAATCAATTTGTGTGTCAAGAGGTTAACTGTACAACCAAATCAAGCAGTGTGTGTCTCATTCTCCACAATAAAACATGAAATATACTCAAAATAAAAGGATAACACACATAGAAGGGTTTGTTATAAAGCATCACCACCTAAAAAAGCAAAAACACAATTTAGACAATATAAATAAAATGAGTAGATTATTATTTGTGTGAGTATATGGATGCAGTCGACATGCAGAACTGATCCATTTTCCGAGCCTTTTCCATGGAGGGAACTCTCAAATGCACTCCATCAGCTTGTGATGAGCTCTGATGCTTTCCTTAGCTAAATGCTTTTATGAATTGGCATTTTATTGAATACATGCCTAATTAATTGGATTCAAACAGATTGTAATTGAAGTATAATTCAATTAACTTGTTTTGAATTCTTTTAATCATCTATAAAGTGTCCTGGATTAGTTTAAAATTCATGTGATGCATAAACAAGCCACTTTTGAAGAATTAAAGCCCAATTACATTCAGATCATTAAATGTTAAATTACATTTGGAATACAGAAGCAGGTTTTTGTTGTTGTTTTTTTTTAATAAAAAAAAGCAATTTTTTAAACATTTTTTAATTTTTAATGACATATTTAGTATACTTTTATTTTTTAGTTGTTACAATCTTACATGGTTTTTGTTACTGACATAATAACTTCTTTATGGTGGTTTGACATGATATCACATCCTTATCATTACAATTGTGTTACATCCAGAAAATGTTTATTGATCTTAAGTCTGTGGGAAATCTATTCTAGCCCGAGTCTCTCTTAAATCCTGAAATAGAATCTTTAGGAGATGCAATACACAAATATGAGTTGGTTTTAATGTTATAGCCACCTTATTTATTCAGAATATGATATATAGTGTAACACTAAGTATTAGAAAAATAAATTTGACCGCATTAAATCAAATCCAAATCACAAAAAAATGTTTAAAAAGGAGAAATCTTAAAAGGTAGGTGCTATGGGACATCGCTGATAGGATGATATCGTTTATCCATCATTCCAAACAAATGTTTTTTGGCATGAACCAATCCTGGTATGCTCTGTATTAATCAAAAATCTTTTATTAGTGATCGAACATTGAAAACTCAAAAAACTCAAACATCATTATACAATCTGAGATCTCCAATACTATCTTTCCTATTTCTTATTGTGTTGCATTGTTTTGCATTTCATTTTGATTTCTGGAAATTACTTTTGTTTTCTGAAACCATTAATTTTTTTTTTTTTGGAATTGTGTTTAGATTTCTGGAATTTTGCTACTATCTTTAAAATGTAATGTTTATCGTTTTCTTTTTCTTTTTTTTCTTGCATTAGGTGATTTGTTGATGTGATTGGTCCCTCAAGGCCACCGTAGATAAGTCAAAATAGTACTAGAATGATGCACAAACAGTGGCATTCAAAAATAAATGAGATGTAGCCGATTGATCTAAAAAAAAGGTGATCGTTAAAGCTTTAAAACTTAAAAAAGGAAAAAAAAAAGTATTGCAATATGCAGTATGCATTCCTATTGCAATATAATTGTAAACCTTATTTTTCGCTATAAATATTTTTTTAGGGCCTTTAGAAAAGGATCTCTGTATTTTATATTTATATGATTAAACTGGC
>NW_023419826.1:0-2436 GCF_002922805.2 Oryzias melastigma
AATGTCATAACAGCAGCAGCAAAACTAACCACAAAATTAAGACTTTTTGCACCAAACGCAAACAAACAAACAAAAAGAAAGCTGCAGCTACTAACAGTGTTTAAAACAGCCTCACATTAGCAGCACACAAAGTGCCCTTTAGAGCGGCTATATCCAGACATAGGAACTCACAAACAGCACTTTATTAGGCATATCTTGCTAGTACCGGGTTGGACCACCTTTTGCCTTCAGGACTGTCTTATTCCTTGGTGGCATAGATTCAACGAGGTACTGGAAACATCATCAGAGATTTTGGTCAGTAAAAGTTGTTGCAGATTTGTCGGCTGAACATCCATGATGCCGATCTCCCGTTCCACCACATCCCAAAGGTGATCTATTGGGTTGAGATCTGGTGACTGTGGAGATCATTTGAGTCCATTGTCATGTTCAAGAAACCAGTCTGAGACGATTCCAGCTTTATGACATGTTATCCTACTGGAAGTAGCATCAGAAAATGGTAAACTGTGATTAGAAATTTGCGTTTTCAAGCAGTTGGACAGATGTCCCTAATAAATAAATCCAGTGAGTATGTGGTGCATAGATAATCTCCCTAAAGGATTCTGAATAGTGAAAGTAAAACCTAACTAGACTATCACATTACTTGAGTTTAGGTTTTCGTGTTATGTTTGACTACTGACCATGAAGACCTGTAGGAAATGATTCTGCTTTTTTTTAAAAAAGGCCTCTAGTTGTCTTTGATTAACTCCTGCAGCTAAAATTGGTGGAGTTTTGTAAAAGATTGAAAAGGTGCAAACTAGTTATGACACACATTTGATTGTTTGTTCAGTTTAATTTCACTAGAAGTTTTCAAATTACTGTTTTCTATGGCTGACATAAAACCAATTTCTGTTCCTCTGCCCAATTTCGTTTTCTCTTTTGTTTTCTCTCTCTCCAGTTTTCTCTTTTTTGTGTGTCTCAGACTGACAGTTGTACGTCTTCTTAAAGAAAAACTAGACTGACAGGCAATCTTGTTAGAAAATTAGGAAAAGATGGGCCTTTATATTCCCATCATTTTCCAACTGATTGCAAGTCTTCAAGTAGAGATGGTGAATACATGCAAACACAAAACATTTGAAGCATACAAACCATATATTTCATTCATTTTTTTTCAGTTTTTTTGTTATTTTTCTAGTCTTTATTCCACAATAATACTAACAAATGTCTCTGTTCCAACATTTTTCAATGAATTTGATATGATAAACTAATTGCAATTACATGTCCCAAAATATAAAGACTTTTTTGTTTTTCTTTCTCCGAGTTAAACTGACTCCTTTGTCCTCAAATGATCAAAACTGTACTTTGTATAAGCAGAAAAACACAACAACTTATCAAACTTATCTTAGCATTTAAACGTCTGTAGAATAAGGAATTGTTAATAATTATATAGAATATCCATGTGTGTATGCTTCAGTCTCATCTCTATGTAATCTTAATGTTTAATAGTGTATTTATATTTTATTACATTTTTACTTATGCTTTCTTTAGTCCTGATGATTTTTTGCTGTATAATCTTCTTTATAAAACCTATCAAACATTTACAGCTTCATTAATCAGAGATAATTTTATTTTAATTCACTAGAAAGACACGTTTGAAGGTTAATTTTGATGTCTCAATACGAAACATGACAATCCACAGCTTTCATTGTACTTGCTTTAGTGGGAAAAATCAATTAAAAGAACATAAAACAGTCAAAACTGTCAAAATGTAAACTCTATTTACCCACATGTGCTTTTGGAACTGTAAGCTCTGTGATCAAAAACATGCAAAAATTCAAATGAAACTTTACTTTGATTAAACTATATTTTCAAAATTAAATTATATCAAAAGGAAACAATTTTATCGTGTTCCATGAATTTAATGATGCATGCTGTAAAATAGGAAAGGACAGATTGTCTGCTGGTGGAGCTGAAATACAATATGTATATTTTTAAATTTGTTTTGCATAAGCAGCAACTAGAAAAAGTAACTTTTAAAAAGGTATATTTTATTATGAAATATGTTGAAATATGTAATTTTACACTTTAATAATGCACCAGTTTACAATTTTAAAGAGCGTTTGCTCATTTCTTTTACAGGTGATTGAGAATGGATCACCGCTTTTTTCATGTATTATTTTATCTTATATTATATGAAAAAAGTTGCAACCAGAAAAAAAAATGTTTGTTTGCATACGAAAGCAGTCAAGAAAATGTCCAGAAAAATATTCATTCTGTGCTGGTCATCTGTTCACATCAAAGACAGACTGCACAGATCCTTCTGAAGTTGTAGAATTTATCCCAACAAGATGTCAAATTGTCTACAAACTAGGCTGCATATGAACACCAAAGTGATTCACATCAAAGAAACATTGTTACTTGACTGGAAACCAGACAAGAAAATATTGGATCCTGGAACAA
>NW_023419827.1:0-2435 GCF_002922805.2 Oryzias melastigma
AGGAGCCAGTCGTTGCTCTGGTGAACTTCATTTGAAACACCACCATGAATGGAGACCTGTTCAGTTACGTCATAGATGGTCCCCAGAGTCATTACAGGTTGTTTGTCATCGGCTGAACTGTGGTTCACTTGTTTTTGAAGAATTCAAAAGTGATAGAGGAGAAAAATCTGTGTGGAAGATCAAACCAGACTGCATGAAGAGTTTGTCTTTGTGGAGAGAATGTGTGGACGTGGACGATACTTTAAGCACTTTCCGGATAAACATCACCTGCTCAGGTAACAACTGTTTTCTCTTCAGTGTTTAACTGTTTAGAAGAACAACATCTCCACACAGAAACACCACGAGGTGTTAGCAAAAGACTTCAGAAGACATTTTTAAAACCTTGATCTTGATCTTCTTCTCTGGATCCACAGAATCCATCAGGCTGGTGAACGGAGACAATCAGTGTTCAGGCAGGCTGGAGGTGAAGTCTAACAACTCCTGGTCCATAGTGTGTGAAGATGACTTTGACCAGCAGGATGCAGAGGTGGTCTGTAGGGAGCTGGGATGTGGGGCTCCTTCAGGCCTCCAGGGGGCGCTCTATGGAGAAACAGAGGCTCCAGAGTGGAGCAGAGAGTTCCTCTGTGAAGGTCATGAGTCTGCTTTACTCCACTGTAAAAGTAGCAGTTCATCTCAGAAGTTCTGTTCTTCTGGTAAAGCTGTTGAGCTCACCTGTTCAGGTAGAGGAGAAGCTTTAGTTTTAGTGCTGTTAACAGAATGACTTCTTTATTTTTACCTCACTTTCTGTTTTCCTCCAGTCTCTTTCAGGTTGGTAGGAACTACCAGCTACTGTGCTGGAGTTCTGGAAGTGCTCTACCGCAAAGAGTGGAGACCATTGAATGTCTATAATTCAGAGAAAAACTGGAATCATGAATCAGCAACTGTAGCGTGTTCACAGCTGGATTGTGGTTCTTCTGTGTTCCAAGAAGTCACAGACAATTCTACATGGAGATATGTGTGGAGGATTGACCCCTCCTGTTGGAAGTCACTTTCTGATTACTGTGTCTTTGGTTATGATTCTTATAGTGAGGACAGACTGGAGGTTTCATGTTCAGGTAAACTGATGTTTTTGTGTTTTAAACTATGGAGAAAGTTAACTGTCAAAATGAGACGTTTTCTCAAAGTATGTGAAACTATTGTGAAAATGTGAAAACATTTTTTGAACTCAAATGTACACATTGTAAGCTTGAATGAATTACTGAAGATTTAAAAAACAAGAGTTGAAAATCTAAAACTCAAAATTTTTACTATTTAGCCTAATTTTATGTGGGGGACGAGTCTTTGAGAATATTAAAACCAGAGGGACAGAAATGAAAAAGAAAAACACAAGTTGAAACTAAAATTGTTTAAAGTTTTTTGATTATTCAAGTTTTACATTTAAATCTTTACTTCTAAAATTATTAAATTTACAATGAGTTCTTCAAAGTTTAAAACTGTTAGCAAATTTAAAGTCTAATTTTTCATTTCATTTTTTTTATTATTATTCAAGTTTTACATCGTTATTTTTCTAATGATCAAATTTATAATCTGGTTTTCTTTCACTCATAACTGTTCCTGATTTGACTCCATACTTTAACCCTGTTAACTTTAAATTCAACCTGAAATCAATGAAGAACACTGAGATACTGGAAAGGCTTCATAGAAGAATATGAAATAAACATTTAATTTATTTAAAAAAACATCTCACAAGTTTAGTCTGGACTTTTTATCTAATATTTAAAAAACTATGAAAAGTTAAACATCCACATTTGATATTCAGTAACTATTTTGTATTCAACCAAATGTCTTGATTTTTATTCTGTTTCTGCCACAAATTTTCATTTCGAATCCTCACTACTAAGAATAAAATTAGAGGAAATTTCACTTTTGTCTCCATATAAATATCAAAGTCCAGGAGAACAAACATCATCGATCAGCTTCTCCTCCATGTTGATTTTAGACTCCACCCACTGATGACATCATCAACACGTCACTACACTGAGTTCCTGATTGGTTGATGTGATGTGAAGCTTCTATTCAATTTCAATTCAAATAAATTTTATTTATATAGCCCAAAATCACAAAGAGATCTGCCTCATTGGGCTCCAAATATAAACAATAGTTAAAAACTAAACAGACTACATAAACTGGTTATCCCTGCCCTTAGACCCTCCCTCCCGGTAAGGAAAAACTCCTAAAAAAAACCTGAGTCAGGAAAAAAAGAAGAAACCTTAGGGATTCCCACATGAAGGAGAGATCCTATCCCAGGACGGACAGGCAATACCAGAACAGTTAAAGAAAAAGAAAAATTAGCTTCTACAACTACGTATCTAAGAGTTCATTCAGATAAAGCTGAGGGACGAGTAATGATTAAGAGGGAATATTCTCTGATTACTAGCTAGCCTGGCAGAACGCCT
>NW_023419828.1:0-2435 GCF_002922805.2 Oryzias melastigma
TTAGCCTCGTTTCCACTGAGCGGTCCAGTACGGTTCGGCCTGCTAAGGAGTAGCACAGTATGGTCCAGTTAATGCTGGCGAGTGTTAATCCTTGCTCCCGCTATAGGTTCTTTTATATTTTTACTTTTGCTCTTCCAAAAAATAGACACAATTCTTATTTTTTATTAAAAAACAGAAGGTCATGAATGCAAATCCAAATTTCCTAAAGGTTAATGTAAAACCATGCAGCTCCTTCTAGGTTTTGATTAGTAGAAAACAAATCCAAATGGCTCTTTTACTGTGAAAGGTCGCTGACCCTGTCGTAGCCACACCCCTTTGGCTGAATTGTTCGCAGTCTTGATATTGTAACTTTTTATTGCTTATCCGTAACTCTGTGATCGTCCAGCATCACCTTGGGGAAAAAATATTTGCAAATTTCACCTTAAAAAATAAAATGAAAGCAAAGCAAAAATATCACAACAAATAATAAAAGTACAACTTCGGTTTTGTCCACCGACTTCCGCTTCTGGCATTGGTTAGAGTTCCATCGGCTCCATCCGCCATTCAACCTGCAGCGAGGAACTCTTGCAAAATATGGCGACTGAATCGACTTTATTTACTTGGAATTGAAAGTAAGCCATTTTCTATCTAAATAAATATATTTTACTGTATAATAATTAATACAAAATACTTGGTAAATTAAAGGAAATTTTTAAATGTTTTTTTTTGTAGGAAACAACCTTTTATCTCATGTTAAACATGTAAAAACCCAAATTGCTGTGAAACTTTACAATAAATCTAAAAATATTACTAGAAAATCTCTTTCTTCTTTTTATTTTAATATTGTTTTTATCTATGTTCTTATTTTACTATTGTTTTTATTTTATTCGTATTGTCTCTTTCTGCTCGTATCTCTTATGCATTTGTTTTTGGACTTATCTATATTTGTAATGTCCGTGACAATGTTAATTAAGACATTAAAAAAAGAACTTCTATGAGTGACGTCACACTATCCAGTTTTCATATACAGTCAATAGGATCACATGAAACCAAAGCTGGCGTCCCTCCACTGTCTGTATACCTGTGAGGTGTTATAAGTTTTTTTTGTTTTTTTATGGAAACCTTCCCAATTTCTGCATCAAATCCGTGGGACACTCTACCACAGCATGTTAAAGATCTTTACAGTTACTTTCACTTGCCTATTTTTTTAATGCAATGCATTTTTAAAGAGTTTGTTTGTGTTGCAGCATCTTTGTTCTTTTTTATTTTGAGAACTTTTATTTCTCATCAAGTGACTTCTTAAGGTTTAGTCTTTATAAACCCAGAAATTCAAACCCTTTCATTCATTTTCTATTCAGTCTAACAGAGTTGGATCGGAAACCTTTCATTTGATTTCTGGAATGAAACCTCTTGTTGTTTGGTGACCAAACCTTCCTCCACAGGGGGGCGCTGCAGGGCTCCTCTGTCATACTGTGAAGTAGGAAGGTCAGCTCGGTCCTTTCAGAGTAAAAGTCTATTCTGGTTGGACACAAAGCTGCAGAAGAACACAGACAGAGGCAGCAGAGTCGACTGAATCACGTTTTATTGTTCCTTAAAAAAGCAGCTNTGCGCTCACAGGAGGCCCGCTCAGGTTCTGGTTCTGGGCTGGACGGACCGGACCACATCAGCTGGTCCCTGGAATGCACTTTAGAGTCCAGGCTGCAGGCCCAGGAGGAGCTGAAAACCTGCATCATCTGATTCAGGAGGATGTTTGTCATCTAAAAGGCAGATGTGGCCATCTTCTGCTTTCATTTCATTTTTCCTTCTCTTTCTATCAGTTAGCGCCCCCTTTAGGCCGATTCATGAACTCAGATCCTCAAGCAGCAGATCCTCAGAACGAGGCGCCTGGATTAGTGAAAATAGTGACTCTTGGATTTGGTCACAGTTTGTGGAGGGGCAGAGCCCGCCACACGCTTTCACAGAAAAATGAGCACAGAATTAGAACTCCAGAGCTGCTCTGATCACAGACGCTCTGCGTGATTACTGGGTTAAACAGGTGAGGCAATCCGTGGGCGGGGCTTAGAGGGTCGGAGCTGGAGATTCAGAAACAAACAGCGAGACTTTTAATAGGCGTCGGTCTGACGCTGCTCATCTGATCCTGCACAGGGAGGAGCCGCCTCCCACCGATGACGCCACAGCTGTGACTAGCTCTCAGCGACGTACAGGCGGTACACCAGCGTGACAATGGCGGCCGCCAGCGAAGGGATCACCAGGTTTGACCACCAGCTGGAAAAGAAATGCACAATTAAAGAATCCTTATCCAATGAACCAGGCGTGCGTGTGTGCATGCGCGTGTGTGCATGTGCGTGTGTGCATGTGCGTGTGTGCATGTGCATGTGTGCATGCGCGTGTGTGCATGTGCGTGTGCATGCGCGTACCTGCTCTCATCCTTGGTGGTGGTCACCAGAGTTTCCTGG
>NW_023419829.1:0-2434 GCF_002922805.2 Oryzias melastigma
CTTTCAGGAAGAGTCTGTGCTGACAGCAGGCTAACACAAACACCTGCTTTCTTCGCAGAGCTAGTGGTGATCAGCTAGCTTTGTGATCACTAGCTAGCTCATCTCTAGCCAGCTTATCTTTAGCGGTGATCAGCTGGCTTTGAAATCACTAGCTAGCTCATCTCTAGCGGTGATCAGCTAACTTTGCTGTCACCAGTGGGGATCAGTAGTGGTGATTAGCTAGCTTTACGGTCACTGGCTAACTCATCTCTAGCAGTGATCAGCCAGCTTTGCCACCACTAGCTTACTCATTTCTAGAGGTGATTAGTTAGATTTGTCGTCACTGGTTGGCTCATCTCTAGCAGTGATCAGCTAGCTTTGCCACCACTAGCTAACTCATTTCTAGCGGTGATCAGTTAGCTTTGCCGTCACTAGCTAGCTCATCTCTGGCAGTGATCAGCTAGCTTTGTGATCAATAGCCAGCTGTTTGTCCACCTGCGGTCACTCATTTCCAGCGATTATCAGCTAGCTTCACGATCACAATCCAGCTTATCTCTAGCGGTGATCAGCTAGCTTTGCCGTCACTACCTAGCTGTGTGTCTAGCTGCGGTTACATCTCTAGCGATTATCAGCTAGCTTCACGATCACATGCCACCTCATCTCTAGTGGTGATCAGTTAGCGCTGCCGTCACTTGTAGTGATCACTAGCGGTGATCACTAGCAGTTATCAGCTAGCTTTGCCATCACTAGCAAGCTCATCTTTAGTGGTGATCAGCTAGCTTTGCGATCACTAGTTAGCTTATCTCTAGCGATGATCAGCTAGCGTCACGAGTTCCCCGGATTGTTTACAGTCATGCAGACGCCGGCTGTCTGTGCCATTTGTGTTGTGATCCAGAGTAGTGACGGCCAAGAAACGCTCATTCGATTAAATCTTAGCGATGGCGTACGCCTAATAACATTCTGGTGAGAACTCTATCACATTTTGGGGTGGATACTACATGTATCTGGGAATGACACAATGTGGAAGAACTGCCCAATGGAGGCGGAAAAAGCACGAATCAGAAGAAAATCATGATATAGAAAGATAAGACAGCAAATAAACGTTACATTTAAGACATGACTTCACATGTTAAGTGTCTCCAAAATGTAAAGTTTTCCCAGAAAACTTTCTTTTTTCACACTTAAATTAACTCTTGTGAATCATTTATGTGTCTATCTTCAAGGAAAGAAAGTTGGTTATCCCTGCATGTATGTTTCATGACTGTTCACTGCTCCCTGTTACAGCAACCATAACGAGTTTTACTCCTCTTTAGATGTGGTCTGAAAACACATTTTGCAACCTAGTTTTATTTGGACGCTCCCTGGCTTTCCCTCCGAGTTGGTTAATGAACAGAAATGTATTAGCATGTGAGAATTTTAAATGAAATGGGAGACGTATGGCACAACGTCTGCCTTACTTTCTTTTAATAGCTTTTCCTTTTACTGAGCTCTAACCACAGCATGTGGGCACAGTCCTGCTGCTCCATCGGGCTAACACGGCTTCCATGCACCACTTAAAAAAAAAACAAATTACCACCAGCACGTGCTTAAATGTTCCACTAAAATCTAGGTGGTCTCTTTTATGACCTTGATGCAAAGTAAATAGATTTGACTCTGAACAACTTGACTTATTGTCAAATTAAAGTGTAAATCTATCACACTTCCTACAAATTCTTCACACAAGATTTGCTGCAACAGTATATACACCTTTAATAAGATTTTTTTTAATACTAAGCAATAATTGAAGTTGATTTTATTAATAAAGAATTCAGTTTTGAGATGCTACTTCAAGTTTAGTGCATAATCATGATACGCTTGTATGAATTCTCAATTATTCGCCTTTGTCGTCTTCTAACCTTGCATGCTTCGCTAAAGGCAGAGAAAAGAAATGAAACTTGTTTAGTAAAGAGAAAAGGAGCTGTGATGGAAAACATTACAACCTTTTTTTGAGTAAAAATGCAGAAAAAATGAAGGAGCAAACACAAAAAGAAGTATTTTATTTATCCGTTTTTTTAAATTAAGATTATTGTTGGGTAGCAAGGCAGAGGCTGCTCATGAACTGTGTGAGAGCATCTATTATTGATGCTGTGTCTGCACACAAAGTCCTCTGAGGCACAGCACAGGAACAGCAGTCAGCTTTTACTTTTCATACCAGCATCATTCACAAATACTTTTTATGACCTCTGGACTATTTGTCTTTCACTCGGTACTCCTTCTGGCACTTTGTTGATTGAGGATACTACTTCATTCGGATTAAAATAGTATTTTTAACATGTTTTCGTAGCATTTTTCTGATGATGGAGGATGTAGATAAAGAAAATTAAGCTTAAAACTGCATTTCTGAGCTGTTTCGCTCACTAGATATAAGTATGTCTCAGTTTTCCTTGTCTGAGCTGGTATCTGGTTCAAAACTGGA
>NW_023419830.1:0-2433 GCF_002922805.2 Oryzias melastigma
AACTAACATGTAGTTTACGCATACATAATGCCAGGCATTTTTATAGGAAAACTTTTATTAATGCTTTGTAATGCATTACAAAGTTGTTCTTATTGTTAGTTAACTAATGCTTGACTATGCATTAACTAACATTAATAAAGAGATCTTATGATTGATTGATTGATTTGGTTTATGTCAAGCATTAATTGTAGGAAATACAAGTAAAAAATTCCACAGATTTATCAAACTCATTACAGAAATAATTAAATGTTTTAATTAAAAAAAAGAAAAGAAAACAAAAACAAAGACACAGTTTAGTCACGTTTGGTTTATTAAAAACCGGTATAAAAATATTTAACTAAGGTTAAGAAGGGCTTAATTTTTGCTTAAAAAGGAAAGGTAAGAAACAAACTTTCATAATCTTACCTCTAATATAACAAATTAAATTATGGTTTTACCAAGAATTTTAATTTTACATACAAAGTTCTAGTCACTAAAAGATGTTTTCTTGGACTAAGAATATTAAAAAGATTAAGAAAAACTTACTTGATGAGATTTTTCTTTTTAAATGAGATAAAAATAAACATTTTTTCCTTGAAACAGGAGTCATATAACTTAAAAAAAAACGTTTTGTTTTTTTTTCATTCGAGCTGATGTTTAATTAGGTGGAAGTCTGGATTTCTTTGTAAATTGTAAATTGCCAATATCATGTTAAAATTCTGTTTTTGCAGAGTATACAGTTGCAAGAGAAAGTGTGTGAACCCCTTAGGTGTTCCTCCATTTCTGTACATGATGTTTTGTTTATATCACAACAGACCACTGCCTGCTTATATCACACTAAAATGTGTTTTCACGTTTTTATTGAACATAATTGTGTCCATTTATGCATAAAACCAAGTAATTCCAAAAGTTTCACATATTTTCCCTTCAATATACACCTTGGGTCAAAATTAATGACGGATCTTCAATGACATTGTCCTATAGGTACAACAATTATTACATTTTAACACATATTTATATATTCAGTAAATCTTTTTTACCTTTCAAACCTGCTAAAAAAATTAAAAAAAAATGCTTTTTTCCCTTTACAGCTTTATCTTTTGGTAAAAAAGAATCAAAATCTCTATTTATATGTAATAATATGACCTTTTTCCTCCATTACACTATGAGAGTTTCTTTATGTCGTATGTATATATTGACACAATTTCCATTCACATTTCTGGCCATTTGGAGCTTTAGTTTTGGTCAAAAATCCTCTCTGCTCAAATTTTAAGAAATTTTCATTATAAGCTCTTTATAAAAGAAAAGACCCTCTGAGGATTCTTGGATTTTTACATGAACAAAGCAAACCAATGTACCAAATTATGCAAATATTCTCTTTCATAATGAATCCACCACCCTTTTGAGACGTAAAAATCTCCAGTTTTTCTTTAGTGGTCCTTTTCTATTTGCAGGCATAAAGCACTAACTGTTCAGGGGAAGAAGTGTTAATCATAGCAGGGCGTTGGGCCGTGCTTCTTGCATCAGCAGAAGCGTTGCCTTGTTCTTACGTTATCAATACAGAGGAGAAAGAACAGCTGTAACTATTGGCCAAATGTTTGATAATGAATGAGGTTATGGTCAAACGGCACAAGAAAAGCTGCTATCTTCAGAGTCTGATTAGCTTGTTGGTTTAATAAGTCCATGGAAATGTCCTTCTCTTCTTCTTTGTTGGGGGAAGCGTTTCTTCCAACAGACAAAGCCGCTGGCGCTCTCAATTTGTTAAATTAGAGGATTTCTGATGGGGGAGCCAAAAGCAAGCGCCGCTCTGTACTTATTTTGACATCACAAACCCTGTTCTTGTGAAATATTTTTGGAATGTTTCTTTCAAACGTTGCAAGAACTGATCCACATTTTCCTTTTTTGCGGTGAAGCTGCGACTTCGTTTCATTAAGGAAGAGCAGTTGTTTCCTTCCTCATAGCGCCTTGGGCTTCCATCGCTCTCATGCTTCCATCCTGCATATTTCAGCCAATCAATGTCCTCTTCCTTTTCCTTATAGAGCCACCAAAATGTGATTTTGGTGTTTTTAACATCTATGTCATGGTGGAGGGCGTATATAAGGAAAATTAAGCTAAAAAAATTGATTTCTTAAGCTGTTTTAGGTCCTTGACTTATTTTAAAGAACTAAAATAAGCTGCTCTTCATAACTGATTAATACATGCAGACGTTTTTCAAACTACTTAAATCTGGTTGCTCATTTCGTCGATCATGACGGATGTGACAGTAGAACGTGGCCCATCAAAAAACGAATAATAATCCTTGCCTTGAAGTGCATCACTTTTGAATGATTTTTATTTATTTTAAACTCCAGTGTTTATGTATTTTATTTGCTTTTATGCTAGGCGCTTTGTGTTTAGGCCGAATGAGAAGCGCAGTTTGAGTATAGAGTATTTACAGTCGATGCTCGGCGTACG
>NW_023419831.1:0-2433 GCF_002922805.2 Oryzias melastigma
TGTCCTAGAAAACGAGATGTTTGTCTTGAATGCTTCACAAACATGATAAATCATTTACAGGAGAATCTCTACACTGTAAAAAGTGAAATATTGGATCAATTAACAAAAGTTCTGTAATTTCTTACATTTAAAAATATTTGTTTTTATCAAATTAAAATTTGAAGTTGAGTAAACCATCAACTTAAAATGTCAATTTGATAAAAACTAATATTTTTAAATCTTATTGATCCAACATTTCACTTTGTACAGTGTAGATATTTGTTTTTCAGTTAAATAAAACCCTGGATGCACAAAGGTGATTAAGAAGAGAAGCAGAAATCAAGGAGATCTTTGATTTAATGTGGAGGTCAGAATACGCTTTGGATGAAATTTGAACGTCTTGTAATCAGACACAAAAAGGGGTTTTCTGGAAGACCAATCAAGAACATTGTGCCAACAGAATGCAGGCAGCCGGCCCAATCAAAGATGGTGGACAGAAGCAGTGAAGAGCTTGAAAAGGAAAAGGCAGATTAAAGCATGGGGCAGACAATCAGTTTTGAAATCCTTGGCAAGACAAGCTGAAGAGCTAATGGTATTGGGATTTAAGAGCAGGCAGATCAAGAGGCTGGGCTGGCGTTCGGAGCCTCCGCCTCTCCCGTCCTTCCGTCTCTCCTCGTTTGTTCTCATCATTGTATCGGATGATAAATGACTTAATTGTTTCACTTTGCAAAACGACGCACAATCTCAAGACAGATGAGCTACCAAAGTATAAAAAAGAATCAGCATTTTTAGAACTTTTGACCTTTTAAAAATGCGAGGACTGTGCAAGTCCGAGCTGGAGGTCTCCAAACGACCATTACTCTCTCTCTCACACACACACATACACACACACACACACACACACACATGCACACACACAAACGAGGCATAATGTGGTCTGTTAGGATCGTTAGTTGAGTTAATGTCCATGCATTTGGCCTGATAGGAGTTACTGTGTCATTCTCCATGCTCCACAAACAGATACAGATACACAGATATATGCCCCCNTCAAGACAGATGAGCTACCAAAGTATAAAAAAGAATCAGCATTTTCAGAACTTTTGACCTTTTAAAAATGCGAGGACTGTGCAAGTCCGAGCTGGAGGTCTCCAAACGACCATTACTCTCTCTCTCTCTCACACACACACACACACACACACACACACGCACACACACAAACGAGGCGTAATGTGGTCTGTTAGGATCGTTAGTTGAGTTAATGTCTATGCATTTGGCCTGATAGGAGTTACTGTGTCATTCTCCATGCTCCACAAACAGATACAGATACACAGATATATGCCCCCGGGGGGGAGGGGGGTGGGCTAACATGCTCCCACAAGAACACACTCACACATATAGATATGTGGATGTGCACCTCCCCGCGCCGAGGCTGCCGTAAGCCGTGGCAGAGGGGATTATTAGGCGTATCTGTGAGGATGGTTTGAGGGTACCTTTGCTGTCACATCAGATTAGCTTGATGCTTTTTTGGACACGACCTTTTTCTCTTGTCATTTTCTCTTCTGTCTCTTTCTGTGCTAATCTTCTACTTTCCACCTCACCCCCCCTCTCTCTTTTTTGTTCTACGGGACATTGTGCAAGCCCTGGTCGGTGGATTTTTAATGCTTGTTGGATTTCAGAAGAATGAGATTTCAGGAAAAAAAAAAAACTCTTCTCTAAGGTTTTTCTTAAAGACCCACTCCAATGGAAATCCTGATTTTGGGGGTTCTTAACATGTTCCTGTGGTATTTTTCTCATGATGGAGGACATGTTTAAAAGAAAATTGCATTTCTGAGTATTGCTGTATCCAGATCATACAGGAGAAGACAAGAAAATACTGTTGGAAAAAGCTTGCTAGTGTGATGTACCAGTTGCTACGGCAAGCCGCGAGCTCCGCTCTATTCTAATGCATCAACTTGCAGACGAATAGATCCATGAACGTCTTTGTTTTCTTCATCTGAGCTGGGGTCCGGCTCAGAACTGTGCAACTGGAAAGCTCAGATTTTGCTCACTGTGTTAAGTTACACTAATAATGTTTGGATGGTATGGAGGGAAAATAGACACACAAATTGAGAATTATGCAAGCTCACATCCAACCTTACGCACAAATCAAGAATACGCTCTCACAAATACAAGAATACGCTCGCACAAATCCAAAATTTACACACAAATCAAGAATCTGTACGCACAAATCAAGAATTACACAAGCTCAAATCATAAGTTACACACAAATCAAGAATTACGCACTCACAAATTCAAAGTTAAGCACAAATCAAGAATGATTCTGCACAAATCCAAAGTTACGCACAAATCCAAAGTTACGCACAAATCCAAAGTTACGCACAAATCCAAAGTTACACATACATAGTGAATTACACATGCACAAATTAGGGTGGGTCTATTTTCGCTCCACAGTGT
>NW_023419832.1:0-2433 GCF_002922805.2 Oryzias melastigma
GTCTAACCAGAATCTACCATCTGCTCAAATTACAGGAGGGGGTTGATAAATTGAAGTTTTACATTTACATAAAAGAGTCATTCTTATTATTAAATAATTTTTTTTTCAATTGCAAAGCCTTTATTTTACCAATATCCTTCACTGTTTTCTTTTTTTTAGCTGTGAGTAGCTTTCAAAGTTAATTTATTGTTTATTAAACCCCGTTACCCCTCTCGTCTTTCATCATTAGAGTGCTCAGCTACAAAAACCCCCCAACTCGGACGAACACCTGCTCTTTAAGAACCAGACTGGACACCACCTGTTTTCACTTTCACAAACGTTCCCATGCCATAAAAAATAAATACATGTATATTTCCTTTTACAGTTGGCAAATCTGTGCATATAAATTCAACCTGCGGGAGTCGCGGAATTTTCGCCACAGGGCCATTTGTTTCTAATAATACAACTTTTCTATAAACTACGTTGAAATTAAACTAATTGATAAAATCTTTCTTTAAGACCTTTGTTTCTGACTTTATTGTCAGTTTTTTCTATAAATTTATTTATACCTCTATCTATCTCTATACATCTATGTAAAATATCTGTATAGATATAGAAATATATATATATATATATGTATATATATTCCAAACAAGGTGATGCTTGAACAGAACGTTGCGAATTTGCGACATGGGCGTTAAGAGGTAAATGGTATACTTTTTTTACAATAACTAATACCTTGTAAAATACTTAAATAATAATTAAGCTTATTTTATGCAAATATAAAATAAAACGTAAATTAGCAAACATGTGACTTAATATTAATATTAATATTATTAATTACAGCTTATTGATGTTATCGAGGGTTGATGAAACTCGATGTATGACTAAGTTTTGGCTCATACAAAAACAAATGTACTTGTGGTGACAAAAAGCTGTTACTAACCTATAATTCTAGAAACTTATTAACCTTGTTTGCTTTATTTAAAACCTTCTAAAACAATAGTATTTAGCTTTGTGACTCAATGTTTTAGTTTTGCTCTTCTGTGTTTTCAGAGGGGAGTTTTGGCTGGGAAACGATCACATCCACCTGCTGACAAAAGGCAAAGACATGATTCTGCGTATCGAGTTGGAGGACTTTGAAGGAGTTCGGGAATATGCGAAATATGACCAGTTCTACGTGGCTAACGAATTCTTACACTACCGACTGTCAATCAGCGGATACAGGTAACTTTTTTTCTACATTTGTGCAGCTAAATTCATACAAAGCAGTATTGACGTTTGGGTTCGTGGTTATAGCGGGACTGCCGGCAACGCCATCAGCTTCAACAAGCACTTCAACCACGACCAGAAGTTCTTCTCCACGCCGGACCTCGACAACGACATGTACCCCTCTGGAAACTGCGGCGCCTACTACAGCTCCGGCTGGTGGTTCGACGCCTGCATGTCCGCCAACCTGAATGGGAAATACTACCACAAGAGGTACAAGGGAGTCCGGAACGGGATCTTCTGGGGAACGTGGCACAACATGTCCACAGAGTACTACCCTACCAACTACAGGCAGGCCTTTAAAACTGTCAAGATGATGATACGGCCCAAAAACTATGCTCCTTAAGTGGATATGTTCACAAAAATTCAATTTGTACATCTTTCCACTGGCAAACACAGCAAACTAAGCCAATAAAAGCAGTACCAACAAGGATTGTTAAAAATCTTAACGTTTTATGAGTTTTTCTACTTTAGTGAGCCTGGATTTCATAGTAAAAGAGAATGACCTGTGAACAAGGATGATAATAAGAAAACACACATGCCATAATATCACATGTGAAGTTAACACAAGCAATTTCTCATCCGTCTGACATTTCTACACTTGCCGTCCTGCTGCCTCCCGCTATAAACCCAGCTGAGTCGCAGCACAGCACACTCCAGCAGTAAAAACTAATGACCTATCATTTTCTCTGCTGTAAATGACTCCATAATTAACAGCAGCCACCCAAGTGAGGTATATGAAAGCTGATGATACCTTCATTTTAAAAATATGAAATTAATCCTGAATAGACATCCTGCTGCGAACAGAGTCAAAATGTTGCATTATTTTTCCTGCACATTCTGGCACCACTAGCTTAACTACAACAGAAACAGCTTGCCAATGGATTATCTTCCCCAAACAATATGAAGCGTTCTGGTCAAAATCGTGCAGTCGGAAAAGATTCCCCCTGAGTGCTACACACACTGTATTATTGATTCTCTGGGAAATTGTTCCTGACAGCAGCTACTGAGCATGACATTAAACAGTTCCAAGTGTTTTTCTAACCTTATCCTGAGTGCGCCTATCTCTGCTGCACACCTCTTGATGTCATACAACATTCTTTATCTCTAAGCTAACTCACTGTGTGTACAATACTGCTACCTAATGTTTGAAAACTGTACAGCATCATATTGTATGATCCATTT
>NW_023419833.1:0-2433 GCF_002922805.2 Oryzias melastigma
GCACAATAAACAGAATTTACAGCACACCACAGAGTCACTTGACATATGTTCATAGTATTAATGTATAAATCTTTCAGAAAACAGAAACATCTCATTTCCACTTTGCCATGAGTCTTGTTCTGGTGGCATAGAGGTTTGTGATGAGGCTTTAGTCAACAGCAGCACTGTTCGGACTACCGTAGCTCTTCAACCGTTAACCCAATCAACGGAATTCCAACGGATTCTGAAGTAGAGAAAAGCAGTTTTGCATATCGGCTTTGGTGATGTGAAGCCTTTTAAAACGGCACAAAGCCACTCCTCTCCACAACAGAATAAGTTTTGATTGTGTAACCACGTCATGACTATGAAGTGCTTCAAATCTGGACAAGGCTACTTTTTCCAGCCTCAGATTCTACTGGAATTGTGTTAATTGTGTGAACTGTTGAAGACTGACAGAAGTTCAAAGAATGTCCACACTGGAACTAAAGCTAAGGTGTTAATGGGTTATGTCCAGCTACTTCACCTTTTTATACCACTCTTGAGAAAGGTTCATGACTATATGGTGAAAATAGTTCACTCTCAATAGACCTCCCTGTATGAATAAAGTAATAATGCAGTTTGTGGACCACGCCAATTCAGGAGTGGATTGATTGAAATTCATGTCAGTGAATGATCTATTTTTTCACTCATGTGATAGGCACATCAAACTATAAGGGCCATTGAGCAACACAAAAGTGGCAGAGATGGTTCAGTCATAATACAGTCAGATTTTATTACGTGTATTCCAAGTAACTCTAAAATGTGCTTGTAACGAGAAACAAGTTAGCCATATTAGAAGTGTTACCCACGCTTGCATTTAGCCACACTTGAAAAAAATCAGACTGATGCCCCATAAAAATACTGTGAATGCGCAAACTCCCAACATTGATTGTAACACATGAAAAAACAGTTTTGACACCGCTACATGTAGGGTTGGGCACCGAAGTTCAGGTCCAAGTAGCAACCGTTTGATTTTTGCAGTTCTACTAAAACCGAAAGAAGCTGCTTCAAACTGTGTCACATTTCTGTGCTCAGTTTCATTGGTCTTTGGTCTGTTGGTCTTTGGACATGTATATCAATCTCTCTTCAGTACTTTGAAGTCCTAGCCAATCCCTTTGCCTTTTCTTGCGATAGTAGGCGGGCTCATATAATAGCACTGACGGGGCGAGCACGCGCAGCGCTTGAATGTCTGGCAGCATTTCACTGCAGATCACAGAAGTTTGACAGGTCACTGCGTTCCATCAACCAATCAGGAACTCAGCTTTGGGCACGTGATGTTTTCAGTGACCCAATCAGCAGGTCCAATACGAGCGTTTTGTCCTGTTGCAGAATGGCGGTTCTCTAGCTGTGGACAGACTTCAGCGGAGCTAGCAAGCTCCACATACTGGGAGAGAGACAGCTGCTTCTTTACTTTTTTATTTCTGAAATACCGAAATTGCCACAGATTAGGAACCAAAACCGATACAAAAGAACCGCTTTGGACCACCGCATAAAACCCAATCGGTGCCCAACCCTAGCTACATGTTAGCTCCCTTAAAAGCATTAGCCGCCTTAGAAGCGTTAAACGCCTAAGAAGTGTTAGCTGCCTTTGAAGGGTTAGCCGCCTTAGAAGCGTTAGCCATTTTAGAAACGTTAGCCGCCTTAGAAGCGTTAGCCGTCCTAGAAGCGTTAGCCACCTTAGAAGCATTAGCCACGTAACCCTATTCACAATACTTTTACCTCCCAACTTTTTTTTGCAAAATGTTAAAAAAACAGAATGACAGTGCCCACCACTAAACGGAACATTGCCGTCACTGTTCTAACTTCCAACCTTGTCAGTAACACACCAAAAAAACACAGTTCAACATTGCTACATGTTAGCTGCATTACTGTATCCACAATTGCACCCAAACAAGCATTTTGACAGAGCGCCATGTACGTCTGACAGTCACTTTGACCCCAGTAAACAAAGCCAAAATGAATCTGCATTCTGTATAAGTTCATAAGTGTCTTTTATTGAGAAAAATTAGGCTTTTAAGTTAAATACGGTAAATATGCCTAATGGTTTAACCGGAACTGAAACTAAACTCCTATGACATGACAGTGTTGAGGATCTGACTGGGAAATTTCAAAACTACTGAGTTTGAACAAAAACAAAAGGCAAACAAACATGAAACAGTTGTGCCAAAAACTAATTTAAACCTGATGCAACAATAAACTGGGAGAGAAAATTGAATGGATCATAAATTGTAGTTAAGATTACATAAAATCTAAACCAGCAGATGAAAACCCCAGAAAGCTGAATGAAGACACAGATCCTTACAAATAAGCTGAAGCAAAATAATTGGTTAGTTAAATCTCCTCATGATCTAACATGAATTATGATGGAAAAGCTCTTCAGTTACGCCCCCTGTGGGGCTGCATAGAAAGTTTGTC
>NW_023419834.1:0-2432 GCF_002922805.2 Oryzias melastigma
TATATATATATATAAAATACACAAATTAAAATAATTTGGCAATGAAAATTTTTTTCATCGCCCTAGTCATTTTTTATGATGGGTTATAATAATGGATAATTTGTAAATCTAAGTCAGAATCATTTAGTAGAAAGCACAGTCAAAGAAATTAACAGTTATACTCTTCGTGAGATGGTTTTAAATCTCAGATTGTGGAAATCTATTCATGAATTTCGCACATGGCATGAATTCTTGCTGCAGTGCAACTTTAATATATTATTAAAAGCTAAATAATGGATAAAACTTGTTTAATCAATAATTCACTAAATAGCTGAAGTTGCCAGTTGGAGTTTGTTAACAACATGAAGAAGTTTGCTGGTTGAAAGGGACCAATGGGGCTTCATGCTAATTTGTCCTAAAAGAGAAATCTCCACATCCACTGACAATAGATGGTAATGGAATGAAGAGCTGCAGAAAATCAGGGCAACCTGCAGTCAAACCCTAAACTCTCAAACACAGGCCTCTACTGCATTACATAGAAAATCAATGTATTCAGATTTAATTTACTTGTTATTCTACACATTAAGTGATAGGACCAGATTAGTGAATATTACACTTCCAAGGTAAACAGGACCTAATTTTAGCTGCTTGTTTTTGACCCACAATCTGACTCTCTCAGGGCTTGCTTTGCTGAGAAGCAAAAAGAAGTTTATTCGTTTGCTGGTACTTCAATTGACAAATAAAACGGAGGTAATACTTTGTGTGTCGTTGGTGACAATGACGTTCGACTGGAGCGTAATTCTGTGAGTTAGGACTCTTAAAGTCCCACTCCAGTCATCTTTTGATCTATTGTAAAATCATTTTTTAATAGTGATTTTTCTGTTTTCATGCAAAATAAAAAAAAAAAAAAACCTGTGTCGTTTTCTGAGACAAAGTTTGTACATCAGAAACTCACCTCTGAGTTGTGGCGTGGAAGTAAGCGTCTACTTATACACCTTCAATCCTATGTTTACGCTCTCTCCCATTAGCTTGCAGACCCTCACGGCACCGACACAACATTAGAGGAGCACAAAAAAAAAAATGGTAATCAACATTGGAGCTTTCCAGCCATACAGTTTTGAACCAGATACCAGCAGTTTTTAGATGAAGACATTGATGGATCTATTTGTCTGTACGTGAATGCATCAGAATTGGAGCGGGGCAGGAAGACTTTGGTCAGCCCAATTCAGTTTTGTCACAACGGAGAGCTTTCTGAAATGGCATTCTTCCTCTGGTCCCAATTTACCACAATTTGAATAAATAAATACTCCAATAAGCTGTTTTAATCTTAAAATTACTTTAATCTTATATGTCCTCCATTATGAGAAAAGGTGCTACAAGAACATGTTAAAATCACTAGTGGAGGGGGTTTAAAAAAATCTTTATTTTTGTTTTTTATTTTTTTTTACAGTTAATAAAGTCAGTATTAATAAATAAAGTTGTTTTAAGGCTCTAAAAATCCCAACTACACACTTGATGCACTTTTCTCAAACAGAGTTCTGCTCACTACTCAAAGTTGAATTTCTAATGAACTGCTGCCCTCTGCAGAGACTTATCTCTTAGAAAACGTTTAAAGTTTTGACTAAAAATGGCATTATCAATATAAAAACAAAAGGCTGGAATTGTTTTAAAAAGATCAGAAATCTCCCCTGATAGAATGAAAATCGCAAAGGTAATTCCACTGTACAAAAGTGGAAACAAACATATTTTTAACAACTACAGATCAAAACCTTTACTTTCTCAGTTCTCAAAAATCCTTTAAATTTTTTTTACTAGACTGGATGAATTCCTTAAGAAGGAAAACTTACTGGACAATACCAAAATGGTTTTAAAGCCAATAATTCAACAACTATGGTGTTAATGCAGCTAACAGAAGAAATATCTACAGCAATCTATAAAAAAATAAATTAATCTTGTTATTGTATTCATTGATCTCAAAAAAGCGTTTGACACGATTGACCATACAATTCTTTGAAGTAAACGTAGTTATGTTATTAGAGGATTGGCTCTTCGATGGATTTAGTTACATGGATAAGAGGGAACAGTATGTACAAATGACTTGAAATCTAATTTATGCAGCATAACGTACGTGTGGGGTACCTCAAGGTTCAGCCTTGGGTCCAAAATGATTCATCCTTTACATAAATGATATTACCAGCACATCCAAATTATTAAAATGCATATTATTTTTTATGAAGGAAAAAATCTAGATGATGTTATTAAAGTGATACAAACAGAATAAGAAAAGATAAAATTATGGTTTGATGTGAGTAAATTATCTTTAAACTGTGAAAAATCATATTATGTACTAAAAATAAAAACTGTAATGTTTTTGTAAACATAGGTGGTACTAGCATAAAAAAGGTAAATGAAATAATTTTTTTCGGGAGTATTAATCGATGACACTTTTTCAT
>NW_023419835.1:1499-2430 GCF_002922805.2 Oryzias melastigma
TTCGAAAAAGTTTTGCGCAAAAGTGTAATGGAAACGCAGCTAATGTGCATCCACTTTAGCTTTCTACAAGTCAGTCTGTGAAAATATTGTCTGATAGTAAACCGGTCAGTGGTCTGAAAAAGATGGGGACTACTGGGTTACAGGGTCATGGCGTTGCTGGAGTCAGTACTACTGTTGGCCAAAGGCAGGGGACATCCTGAACAGCACAGTGGTCTGCTGCAGGTCCACTCAGTCACAGTCACACACCTAGAGGCAATTTAGAGATACTTGTTAATCTATGAGGCATGACTTTCAACTGTGGGAGGAACCTGGAATACCTGAAGAAAATCCATGCATGCATGGGGAGAACAGAAGTTACTCCAAATATTCCTAATGGGTCTACATGTGCTGAGATGGACTGGCAAACCATCCAGTTTCCCCCAACATAGGCTCCAAAAGTCAGTCAGCCTAAAAAGGGATAAGAAGGTTCAGAAAAGAGATGGATGGGTCCACACGTGTCCCAATTGAGTCAAGATAAGGGCATACATTTGAATTTAAATCATAATTAAATACCAAGAACCCATGACCACAATATTACATGTGGTTCAGAATAAACCCAAGTTTATTAAAACCAAAACATGTACTAATTAAGTCTCAGGAGTAACCCTTTAGTTAACAATGTTTTTGTGTAGCCAACGGCATGTCGAGAGTCTTCTGCTCTTCAAGGGAACTGGTACTTGTCTTAAAGAACAGAATCTTGAGTTTTATGGGAGCAACATTTTCACAATTGTCTGGATTGTCGTGCTTTGCATCTGGACAAATCAACTGTAGCATGAAAGCGTGCTGCTCTATAAGAAGTGCATCACATGAATTTGAATACAGATGGTCCTCAAATACGGACACAACATGTGTATCACTACAGATAAGTTTGGTTATTGGAGTCTTTATTGTA
>NW_023419836.1:0-2429 GCF_002922805.2 Oryzias melastigma
TACAGAGAAACCCCAGGGAAGCTGCTGGCAAAACACAGGCTGTCTGACCTGCTATGCAGAGCCATCTCTGAGGTATACGTTGCTGCATTTACTTTTCCCCATGAGTGCTGTGGGCTTCCTGCTATGCATTTCTAATTACGGAATATGTTAGCAATTTTCTATGACTCAAAAAGT
Source organism: Oryzias melastigma (assembly GCF_002922805.2). Lineage (NCBI taxonomy): Eukaryota > Metazoa > Chordata > Actinopteri > Beloniformes > Adrianichthyidae > Oryzias > Oryzias melastigma. The sequence continues at coordinate 175 of NW_023419836.1, forward strand.
TTCATTGTTATACAGAGTTTCACATCTTATGCACAAATGTTGTGGAGTTGAGTTGTATTTCATCATCTTTCTTTTCAGGCCTACTCCATGGTGGACCTGAAGTGGAAGTCAAACCTATAAATCCCTCAAAGTAAAAACATATTTAAGATCACAACGGCAATTAAAGAAAGATAGGAGGTGGTCTAATTTATGATTGTTAGAGGATTCAGCTTTCTTCTTCGTGCCTCTTTTCTGTTCTGATGAGGTGCTGTTTAAGACAATTTTGCTCCAAAGTAAGCAGCTGGTAGGAATGTATTGTTAGTTTTGGTGGTCTGGTCAAGTTTTGTCTTTGGTTTGATACTGAGTGTATCATGTGTTGGGTGACTGTGGGGCAGATATAGATCAGTTGACCTCCAATTGGACAACACATTCTCACCCCCAAGTCGTCAAATATTGATGTTTGGATAAGGCCCCTTCTGCGTCACTTTTTGATGTTTTGGGTTGATGTACTGGCTGTTCATATAATCAAGGGTCCGCAACCCTCGAGACGCGGTACCGTATGTGCACTGGTCCTTGAGATGCATCCAGTACCAGTACCCTAACCTTAACTCCAACTGGAGACGAACTAGCCGTACCTTGAGTTTGGCACCTGAACCAGAAACCTGGGGAGAGGAAGCATCAAGGCAGGGCAAGGTAAGAGGAGGAACACCCTCTGCTGGACGAAGGGGTTGACCTTCATGTCTGAAAGACAAACACCAGAAGAAAAAGCCTCCCCCATATCTGCAGGATCGGTACTAGTGCGCTACACCCCAGATGGCAAAGAAGAACAGATCTGTGTGAAGTCTTCTCTGAATGGCAGAGATGAGACCAGAACCTCCACACAGAAGGGGGCAGCACCAAGCAGATTCTTGGCAGCTCTGAACAGGCAGAAGGACACAGCTGGGCAACTGGCTGAGGCAACAAAGTCTTTCATGGGTGCTTTGTTCCAGTATGAGAAGGGGTCTTCACAGAGTCTGAGAGAAACAGATCCAACCAGAAACAAGTTTTTTTTTTTTTTTTTTTCTTTCACAGGGGAGGCAGAAGTACAGACAAGTCATTGGCTGGGTCCAGGGGAGATCAACATGATCAGGTAAGCAGAGGAGGATGTGAAATAACAGGTGGGAGAGCTAAAGAGACCACAACTTTCTGGTAGAGAATCAGTGGTGAGCAGAGCAGTAAATAGGCAGATGAAGAAGTGCATGTAATGAGGGGGATAGCAGAGCAGAATTGGTAAAGGCCAGAATCCCGACGATCAGCATTCATCGCTCGTTGAAATGGAAAGCTGGAGTTTTCTATTGTGAAAACAAGCCTACTCTCTTTTACAATTCAGATCAGATTTTGGTGACTCAAACAGAATATGTGTCGAATTTTGGATTGATTACAGAAGGTTTCTTCTGCTAACAAACACGAGACCCAAGCAGCCCAACAAACTAAACCAAAGTATTTGTTTAGACCTTAACCACTAAATCAAATCCAACTGTTAACTTTGAGCATATCTGAAGAAGAATCCCAGGTGGCATTATTTTGCTGGGTCTTTGATATTCAAAGAACTCCATTGATCGGAAGCTGCCCCAAAGACCGAAAGTGAGGACAGATGCACCGACTGTATAAGGTAGACTTTCCTGGACCTAGCAACAAATGAGGGCCAAAATCTGATTGGTTAGAAACTTTCAATTTCACGTTTTCTGTGGTTTAAATGCTTCTTTTGAGATAATCTTAGGCCTTCACTGAAGGTTTTGCAGGCCCTGACAGTACGCCACTGATATATATATATATAGTTTTTCTTTTTATTTACAAAATTATTTTTACCAACATATCTGGTTTGTTTATTGACCTGCAGTGTAGCTGTACCCTGTGTTGTCAAAGGGAAACATAGGAAGAAATGCTCGAGTCTTCATTCTAACTAGTCAAATTTAATCTAAAATCAATCTGTTGAAGTATCATCTTTTTGACAGCAATCCTTCTTGCACTTTTTTTTCACTTACGTACTTGCATACAGATTCGTTCTGGTGGTGCTTACTGATGTAAAATCCACTGCGCTCTTTCTAAAAGTTAGTCTCCTTTTTACAAGTTGCAACCAAGTTTAGGTGTTATTATTATTAATATGCTAATCTGCTAATATTAACAGTAAATACAAGTCAGTAAACCTCTATTTGAGGGGAAAAAATCCTTATCTACTTTGATCTGCTTGTTCCTGGTTTTATTTTGACTTTTTTCTTTTTTTTTTTTTTTTTTTT
>NW_023419837.1:0-2428 GCF_002922805.2 Oryzias melastigma
TTGCACTCACAACTTCATATGTCATAGCTGATCCACACTCCATCCCGATGTCAGTCACGGCTCTTCGACGTGCCGTCAGCTGCTGGAACAATGACACAAAGAGCTAGACACTTGTTACCACCAAGGATCCTGTCTGCGCCTCCTGGCTGCCCCACCCTACCTTCCCCCTCTTTTTGTCTATTTTTTTCCCTCCTCTTTTTAATATGCTTTCATTCTGACTGGTTGAGTCACCTTTGCCGCCGCTCATGCGAGGAGCGACGCCTGAACCGTGTGCGACTCACCGCTTTGGGTGGTGTATTGTCATTTAGAGGCACGTGGAGACGGCCTCCTGTGTGATCCGAAGGGTTGTGTGCACAAAGGAACGCACGAGTGCATTTTTTTCTTTTTTTTTTTTGCTCTGTGTAATAAAGAAAACCACCTTTCTGAGGACCCTAGAAGAAAAAGAAAAAAATAGGCGGGAGATCTGAGGAAGGGTGGAGCCTTGTTGGCGGTGGGGGAGGATGAGCGCAGTCAGGAGTCAGAGCAGATGGCAGACTGCACTGCAACCCCCACCCTTCCTCCCACCTTCTCCTATCTACATCTTCCCTACTCCCCAGAGACGCCTCAGCAGGTTACGGAGTAGGGGCAATTAACAGCAGCGTGAGGGAAGGGGGGGCGGAGTTACCCTTATATCACGGGGCTAATGCATCTTATGATGCTTGACATCTGTCAATCAAAATCCCCCCATTTCTACAAAAGCCTTTCCATATTTTTTCATGTGTGGCGAGCATGAGCAGTGATGCGTATGTGCCCCCCCACCCCCACCTATTTCACAGAAGCACAGAAAGAGGCCTTTAACCAGTTTCTGAGGTTTTTCCTGGAAAGAAGTGCATAATTTCCAAGCGTCCATAATAATCCCGTAATCCCTGCAATCAGCGCCATCTTTACCCCCTCCCCCTTTCCCTCCCAGTGGCGCGGCCTGTCATGTCCAGCCCATGATTAGAATAATAAGACTAATTAAATCCATATTGCCAGTGCTGTCTCTCGAGCACGGCGGCGTGTGCGGGCGGGAGCGCGCCCCGGCACTCCTGTTGCATGGCGTTCCAGCCATCCAGACGTGACAGTGGGCTACTGTGAAGAAAAAAAAAAAAAAACCTTTTGAAACATAAACAGGCCATTATAAACGCTCAGCTGTTTTGAATGGAGCTCTTTGGGCTTCACAAACAGACAGCATGTATAGACTTTCCATTTAAGGCAGCGTCCAAGAGTGAGACTCTTAAAAGAGCCAAGAGAGGGAACAGTCACACTGTGTATAAACACGGGGAGAGAAAAGGGCTGTAAAAGGAGGGAGAATAGCAATATTGTGTGTCAGCACAGGGACATGGATTGGCTGGAGAGCTGAGAGAATATAATAGCTTACTGTAAAAACAAAAAAAGTCCTGCAGAGATAAACGCTGACAAAAAAAGAGCCTCGTGTACTGTACCACCCGTACGTGAAAATGTAAGGGCTCAGGGGACTATCAGCTGATACTGTACTGACCACATTAGAGGACATTTTTTTGGATACAAGTGTTTTGTATAATATCAAATGACGATAACAATTTATGCTGGTGTAATCGATATATTTGTATGGAAGAAAAAGAAGTCATAGAGCCCTTGGGAGAGACACCAAGCCCCAAACTGACCTAAATCTGCTAATGTATAATGTACGGGAGCATCGTAGACTCGCTTTTCTCATTGACCAACTTTTAGTATGACTGTTACCTATAGTTTAGCTTCATTAGTTAAAGTGGTTCTAGAAATGTAAAATAAAAAAACACAATATCTCAAGGGATAAGTCATTCATAAACAAGGCGATGGATGTGAACAATACTTGGATTTACAGCACATATATTCAAATTTCTGCCACGGCACTAGCGCTCATTATCTATCAAAGGAGACGTCAGCGTCTCATTCAGATCACAGATCGGCAAGCTACATGGAAGAGGTTACAGATGAAGGGGTTTTGGTCAACTGTGGTTGGAGATTTTAAAGAGGGGCTCGAATGCAACTATTCCACATGATAAGCTAGACCTTTGATGAGCCGTGTGATGCTGTGGAACCTCTTGTGGTATCCTGTTGTTGGCGCCCCCTGCAGGGTTGAAGACGAAGAAACTCTTCCTTTAAAAGCAAGCACACTAACTGACTGACCATCGATCAGCCATCATTCAAGAGGAAAGTAGAAGGATTTCAACGGATAAAAGTGTTGGAAAAAATACCCCACTACATCTCCTGAATTTGTCTTTTTCGACCAAATTGGAGGGGGGAGTGAATTTTAAATTAGTAAAACAGACAAATCTCTGCTTTGAGCCCATGTTTCCTCCTTATCCTTTTGTCATCCTTAAAGTTTTAAAGAAACATGAACAGCAGCCTCTCTCCTCCCCCCAATCCAGCACAGACAGCACCAGAG
>NW_023419838.1:0-2424 GCF_002922805.2 Oryzias melastigma
AGTGGAAAATGAATGTAGATCTTTAACTATGAATTTTGTCACTGCTCTGTGAATCTCTTCAACTTTTGGTTTGGACAAGACAGCCCTCTGGGCCAGGGAAAAAGGAGTAACTGCTGAAAAAGAGAGACAACCACCATTAGAATGCATCAATTCCTTCCAGTCAATCCCACACAATAATATCTATTACAAAATCAAAAATCACATCCAGTGCGGTGACTGGGATTATTTCAAAATGCGGACGCTATTTTGCGTGTTTTATATATAAAGTCAGGCTTTTGTAAATAAAGGACACTGCATCCTCATTACAGTCACAAATTACCATAATGAAGATTTTGTCATAACCCTTTTGCATTGGGATGCAAATTCATGGCAGGAGGTTATTTTTTTTAATATTTCACTAAAGATCACAAAAGTTTTATTAGATATTTTGAAGTCTAATATTGTTTTCAATATATTTAAATCACTAATAATACCTCTATGATCAACTTATTACAAATACTGTTATGTGGCGTCACCTCTTTAGCGATTCAACAAAATTTATCATTTTTAGAGAATTACAGATTTTCTAACGGACGACGATGCAGATTTCATATTGGCCACTAGGGGGCAAATCCGCTCCTGCCGCCCAACCAGATGCAGATTTTGCTTTTGATTTGTTAGACAAAAATGCCAACGGAAGATTAAAAATGGAAAAAAGAAATCCTCAGCACCACATCACANATTCAACAAAATTTATCATTTTTAGAGAATTACAGATTTTCTAACTAACGACGATGCAGATTTCATATTGGCCACTAGGGGGCAAATCCGCTCCTGCCGCCCAACCAGATGCAGATTTTGCTTTTTATTTGTTAGACAAAAATGCCAATGGAAGATTAAAAATGGAAAAAAGAAATCCTCAGCACCACATCACATATTTTTTTCTGTTGCATAACATAAAAATCTTAGGGCAGTTATAAGGAGAAACTGGTGCACATACATCTATGTAAACATTGATCGACTCCTTCACGAACGTTAGCTCAGACACATTGGAGTGACTGATCCAAAACATGCACTACTTTAGCAACATGTTTACTAAACGTAAATGACATTTATTAGATTGTATTACTCACCCACAGTAGAATGACTGCTGTTGCTGTCAAAATCGTCTCCGTCAGCAGATGTGTCATGCCTGCTCTCAATGTTTCCTGGGTCCTCCTCACCGGGCTCTTCTTCTTCTTGACCCAAAATGCTCATGCTAGCTCCGGAGGATGTGCTAGAGTGTGTTCCTTCACGCTTTACACCCCCCCAGCAGTGAAAGACCGTGCAATTTTCTGCATTTAATGCAATCCCATGCGTGGTCAAATGTTTGCTGAGATTTGAGGTGTTACCTCTGCCACACGAGATAATCTTGCTGCATCGGTTGCACGTGGCTGAATTTTCCGTTTTTGCTGTAAAATACAGCCAGACCTTTGAGCGCTTTAGCTTCGGCATTTTAGATGCGCGTGCTTGTGCTGTTGGCGGTTTTATATGAGCCCGCCCACGAACATAAGAAAGTAAATAGATAGGCTGAATCGTAAAAAATCAGAAGGGAGTACAAGTGATTGACATGTCCACAGACAAATGAAACTTCAATGAAATTTGGAACCGAAATCCGGCACCGTTTGCAGCCGCATCTTTCGGTTTCGGTAGAACCGCGCAAATCATAACGGTTCCTACTTGGAACCGAACTTCGGGGCCCAACCCTAAGTGGGAGTGAATGAGAACAGGAGGTTGGGGTTGTCTTTGACACTCTGTTGAATTTTAATATGCCTCTCCTCCTTAGTATAAACTTTAATATAACGTTTTTTTTAACATTTGTCCGTGGACAGAAGATAAAAAATAGCTGCTCGGTTAATTTAATGTCCATTGTCCCAGAGAAATAAAGAAAATCGAAATAAAAGTTAACGTTTAAAGGCAACAATAACATACAACAGATTATTTGAAATCTTGTTCATTTTTACATCAGTTATTTACTACTATGTTGCCTTTTACTAAAAACCAAACTCATGTCTATAAAGAAAATACATGATATTTAAAGAATTATCCTGATGTTGAATAATATTTAGTGTACTGAGTAATTTATTGATTGATTGATCGTTTATTTAAGATAGGGGCAGCATATATTGATAAAAACATTTAAAAATGCACATATATAAGATTATAGCCATTCAAGCTAATTTCCATCTTGAGTCCCTTAAAAAAAATTAAAAGTTGATGACCTGTACAAAAGGAACAAATGAAACTAGAAAATTTGCATTTCCTGCAGAAATACATTTGATTGCAGAAGGTGGTTTCTTTAATTGCTTCATTACATAACTTTTAGTCGAATAAGATGAATTGTATTAAAAGGAAAAAGGTTGAATAAGTTGCTGATGCTGGTTTGCATAAATTTTAAAGCTATAA
>NW_023419839.1:0-1996 GCF_002922805.2 Oryzias melastigma
TTCATGGCAGTATTTTGTTTCTCAGCTCGGGAGGATGGCCCCCCCCAGGAGCCAGATGAGAGCCTCATTGATGAGTGCTGCCTGCTTCCCAGTCAGCTGCTGGTTCCGAGCATGGACTGGCTCCCTGTGAACGATGGAGTCATTGTGAGGCTGCAGGGAAAGATCCCCCTCAAGCTGCAGTTTGGGAAAGCGTCATCCTTACCAGGAGCAGGGGGTGGCTCCCCACTGGAAGCACTCACCAGGTATTAATCACCTGCTGTGTAAAGGTTTGCACAGCCTTTGGAATCAAATCTGGCATATGCTCATATCTTGTAGTTGATGTCTACTGGAATACTTTGATATATCAAACTGTGTATTTCCTTTATAGTTCTCATCACTTTACAACCCACCATAAGAATGTTGTGGCTTACATTGTAATTTATAAATAACTAAAATATCAATGTTTTATTGGTAAAAATATTTGTAAAGAAAAAAATTAAAAGACATAAAAAAAGTAAAAGGAATGACAGGAGATAATAGGAAAGTGTCTTCTCGTTACTGTAACACACATGTCAAAGTCTAGGCCCGGGGGCCGGATCTGGCCCTCTGGGTAAATATATCCAGTCCTCCAGATCATTTTTGGATTTGGAGACAGCCCTGTTGTTTGACACAGATGCTAACGTGCTAATGCATCTATTGTGTGACAGGAAATAATTATTTCAATCTAAATAACCTGCTGATGATTACACATTTCTCTTATGAGCCACAGAACATTCAAATTTGACAAAATACTGCAAGATCTGGAAAAAACTATATTGTGATATGAAAAATGACATCGCCCACTCCTAATCTAAGGGGATGGATGTGTCTTGTCTTCGCAACCCAAATATCACTGATGTGCCAAATCATTATTGTCGTAAACAGAAATGTCTCCGTTGAGTTAATATTTCTGTTTTAGAGAAGAATAGATTTGGAAAAAAATAAAAAAAATTTGTTCATCAACCTCATAACATGATTTTATGTTTATAGGAGACTTTCTGTATTATGTACTTTGTAACTGTTGCAGCTTTCAAAGTTGCGTCCCATTCCAACCATATTTCTTCTTTCGTTAAATCGTTCCCAGTCATCTTTTACTTCTGATCATGACGTTTTTAGCTAAATTAAAAAAGCCTTGGTTGTTTTTTAAGACATATTTTATGCGCAGTGGCAGTAGCTTATTAAAAATACAATTCTTGGTTGTGGGCGGGACTGTTGGCAAAGAGCAACCCCGCACCCTCCCCGTCGCTTAGAGCTCTATTTCTGTGCTCACACGCAATCTTATAACCTCAAGGGAACATTAACGGCCCAAAAATAACGACGAGCAACATTTGATCAATCCATCCGTCCATCCACCTGCCTGTGACACCTAAATATCACACGCTTTTTTGCATAATGCAACTCTTAAGCTATGTTCACACCGACCCCCGCAATGTGCGATCAAGCAACCACTTTCAATGAAAAGTCTATGAACATAAATGGGTGTTTTATGCTTCTGCGTTTAAAACTCAAATTCACGCTTTGCTATGCAAGTTTCTACAATAATTGTCGGGGCTTTATGTAAAAAACGTGCGACCGTTGAACTCGCATTGAAAGTTAAACCAGGTTGAACTTTGTCCAATCAGGGACTCAGATTTGATAATGATGTTTGGGTAGCGTCCTTTCTAATTCATGGAAATGCAACTGTTTGAAAACTGATGATGGAGGAGAAATGAAAAGTTGTGGTTTGTGTTAGGTTGAAAATATGCAACACCAAGTATTTCATATTTTTTTAATAAAACTGTGAAAGAAAAAGCCTGGAGCGAGATTCACGAAACATTTCACATGAAGTCTCTTCCAGCTGTAGATGGAAGACATTTGCTAGTAAACAGTAAAAAAAAGAAGAAGCCCCTCCCTGCATGTCCAGTGTGAACACTGGGCTTTCTACAGAAACAAGCCTTTCACTTACTTTTTTTTGGTTAACATTTATTTTGTACACATT
>NW_023419839.1:19255-21679 GCF_002922805.2 Oryzias melastigma
ATAGATTGTCTCTATTATACGACATCAGACCTCTCCCGTATTGAGGAATCATAGGATTGTGCCGTTTTCCTCCTTTTTGTTATTATTATTATTTCTCTCTCTGCTCCTGTGTCATGTGTTAATTAAATGTTAATTGAAGGCACTCTCTGCACAATTGCCCCCTTGGGTATAAATAATTGTTTGAATTGAATTGAATTCTCCCAGCAATGCATGTACAGCAGGAGTGTCAAACTCAATCGCGCAAGGGCCCAAAATCCAAAACACACCTCAGATCGAGACTGAACAGGATAACATTTATTGTACACTCTAAAACTCAAATTTTGAAACTAAATCATGAACTGGATATATATCATTACCTGTGATAATGCTAGTGTAAATGCTGGAAGCTGAATTTGTCTGCTGAAGATGCTAGTGCTGATAGCTGAAAACTCTGAAACTGATAGCCAGCTAAAATTTTAACCAAATTCCAAATTGGCCTACAAAACCTAGGTTAGCCAAAGCAGCTAACATGTAGCTGAAATATTAGCCAAACGCGTCAACTATTTTAATAGTCGATAAGTTGTCGATAAGTCGACTAATCATGGTAGCCTTAACTGGAGAAACTGTTGCCCGTCCAACAGGTAGTCAGTGATCCAGAAGACAAAGGACCCTCCAACACCCATCAGCTGCAGCTTCTCACTAGAGCTGAGGATCGTTACTTAGGTGACGATCCGATTAGATTCACAAATCAAGATCAACGATTCACAGATCAAACCGTGACTCTTACTATTCATTACATTGTTCTTGAATGGCTGCCCTATGTATGTCTTTTTATGGGATGTCTGAAAATTTAAATGTTTTTTAAAAACCATCAAATATACCTTTATTTAAAACATGAGATCAATCAATAAAACATCAGTTGAAACCCAAGGATTTAGAAAGAAAGAAATGATATTTCTCTGTGGTGTTTTTGATGTCTCCAGTGTTCTGTGTCATGTATGTCCCACTAGAGAACTGGTGAATTTAATGTTGAAGTTCTTACCAGATGTGTGTCATGAACCCCCGTGCGTACAGTCACTGCAGGGTCCACACCTCACATGATTGTTTCCCTTTCAGGATCAGCTACAACAGAAGATCGTTTGTCCAGGTATGGTCACCTGTCTGACTGCCTCACCTGACGGAGTGTTCCTCGCTGCTGGAGTCGGAGAGGCTCTGCATCTGTGGGAGGTAAGTTCTCCTCCCTGCTTCTTCTTTATGCATTACTTTTTTACTGCTGCTTTTCTTTTATTTCTTGTTCAGTTCGTGCCTGTTTAGTTTTGGGTTTTATTCATAGAGTTAAAACAGAGAGAGAGCACCCCTTTCTTAGTTGAATCAGTTTGTGACATGGTGAAGGATCGAGGGTGGTGTCTAAATGGGAGCAATTATCATCATGAGGCCTAATAATTTCCATGGAAGATATTGGAGTTACTGGAGCTAGTATTTCCGCTAAATGTTGGGTGTTTTGGCTAATTTAGGTTTTTTTTTTTTAATTTAGCAATTTTTTCATCTACATGCTAGCTGTTTTGGCTAACCTAACTTTTTTTTTGTTTTTTAGTCTAATTTGGCATTTAGCAAATTCTTTTGCTGGCTATCAGCTTCAGCATCTTCTGTGGTCACATTCAGTGTACAACATTCATATTAGCATTATCATAGGTTATGCCATATATCTAGTTTATAATTATGTAAAAAAAATTATGTTTTTACATTTTTAAAAATGTAGTTTTAGAGTGTTCAATAAATGTTGATCCTGTTCGACCTGTGACATAAGGTGTGTTTTGGATTGTGGCCCCTTGTGTGATTGAGTTTGACATCCCTGCCATAGAGAATCAATGGGAAACAGGTATGGGGTTTAACTAAATATTCCGCGGTTTCCACAGCCATGACTTGGTGGGCCAAATTTGGCCCTCGGGCCACACTTTGGGGACCCATGTTCCACAGGTAGCAGCAGTGTCGGCCATTTTAAAACTTACCATACTCAGCTCTCTCTGCCAAGTGGATGGAACATGGGAGAACATCTTATTCGATCAGATGAAAAATGTCATTGTTCATATCTCCATCTCCAATGTCTTTCTTAGATAACTTATTTTTTAGACAATAGTAGATTCTTGTTGTGTCTCCATAAAATCCCACGATCACATGACCCGTGCCCTCGTTCTCTGTCCAACTCTATGGTTTCATTACAGTAGCTTTCACCCGACTACGTGTTGAGAGACAGTTAAACTGCAAGTTTGTCTGTAAGGTTTGTCTTCTGATTGGTCCAGGTGTCTACAGGGAAGCTGCTGTGTGTCCTGAGCCGGCACTACCAGGACATTACCTGCCTCAAGTTCACTGATGATGGCAGCCATTTTATTTCGGGGGGGAAAGACAACCTGGCTCTGGTTTGGAATTTGTGGGGGTATGTGCACA
>NW_023419840.1:0-2423 GCF_002922805.2 Oryzias melastigma
CTAATTATAATTTAAGGTTCAAACTTTAAAACCATAACTTGTATCTCCAGTTTGAAACATTTAATCTTGATTAAGGAGGAAAATTCTTCAACTGTTACTCCACAGAATGACAGAGATGTCCAGTTCATCTCCTTCCAGACACAGCATGGACTTTGTTTTTAACTGGAAGTGTTTCTCTTTAGTCGATATCCTGTGAGCGATGGAGACGAGGCCTCATTCCATCACATCATGTGAGGAGAGCTTTGACCGTCTGTCCATGTTTGGAGCATGAATTCAACAGAATCGGAGCGGCACTTTACCCAGGCTGTAGATGGAACCAAACATTGTTGTTTATAGAAGTGATGAGAATTCTGGATTTTTTTGGATCCGATCAGTGAAAAAGAGCTAGTTCTTCAGCTTCTAAACAGCTTTAGGGTTTTTTTTTTTTGCTTTATTTAATTTATTTTAATAACAATAAAAATATGAATGATATGAACTAATGTATTAAATGTGTTTTTATTCATGCTGGTGGATACAATTTTTATTTATTCCTTCCAGAAAAAAGTACAAAATAATGATAAAAATAAAATTCAACTTTTAACTTTATCTTTCTCTTTTTAAATAAAATTGTAAGTGTATTAGCACAAAAACACTAGAACCACAAAATAAATAATAAAACAAAAACAAACAGATTTTTATTACGGATGTCCCGATCTTGTGGTTGAAGACTCTATCGAGATCGCGCTCTGTTGTCCGATCAGAATCGGATTTTTAATTTATTCTTATTATGATAATAATAATAATGATTATTATAATAATCATTATATTAATATGATTATTATGATTATATTTCAATCTTATTATTCCGGATAAATACTCCACTAGAAGTCTGAATGTCATGAACAGATCACAAAGTTATTCCCGGGAAACGCAGCAGGAAACAGTAACAGTTCAAGCAGAAGACTAATGTTAACAGTTCAATAAAGCTAGCTAGCCGATCACAGATACAGACTTCAGGGATCAATAACTCTATTAAAAAGGCTTTAAACTGACAGCAGGTGTCTCTAAACAACAACCTCCAAAGGTATTCCAACAGAAAAAGACAGAGTTTTGTTTCTTTTTAATGTGAAGCTCTTCATGCCGCAGACAGACGGCTAAACAGCAGTTGCTAACTGCTACATGCTAGCGCCGTGATTTACCTCCTTAGGACCCGAGCTGTCCTTTGATATGCCTGTTTGATTTATCTGAAAAATAATAGTTAAGAAAATTAACTACTGTGGTATTAAAACCAAAAATGTGATGTCTTAAGAACTTTAAAAAATAAGCACATAATCTTAAAAATAACTAAATAAATAAAACTAATAAATTAAAACTAATAATGATATCATCTATTCATGAACACTCATCAAATTTTATGCTAAAACAAAGTCATAATTTATTTTTAAGAATTCTAAATGAGGACAGGAATCACATTTGATCAAAAATGTTCAATAGCTCTAAAGATGTTAAAGCTAAAGTCACTAAACTTTATCACATGACTAATTATCATTTATATAACTAGAAAATAGTTATTTTTTTTCCTAGTTTATATTTGCTGTATTTTTACTTGTTTATTAAAGTTACTTCACAGAAGTGTTTTATTTAAGTTTTTAATGATAAAAGAAGGTTAATGAAATATAAATAGGGGACAACACTAATCTGTTTCTTCAATTTGTTCGTGTTTTAAATGTGTTAAAAAAGTAGCGGATCGGGACTTGGTATCGGTAAATCCACACAACCTGATCGGGACATCCCTAATTTTTATTTACTGTAAAGGTTGACATTAAATGGTAAATGTTGTATACTTGTATAGCGCTTTCTACCCTCCTTCGAGGGGCCAAAGCGCTTCACAGTCACAGACCCATTCACACACTGGTGGTGGCTCCACTGCTGAACACTGGCGCCAACCTCCCACCAGAGGCAATTCAGGGTTAAGTGTCTTGCCCAAGGACACTTCGACACATGCGCGGGCAAGGCGGGAATCGAACCTGCTCACTTCTGATCAGGAGTCGACCGCCCTACCACTGCACCACGGCCGCCCATTGTTTAATTTTTAGGAGCTGATCTGGTTTCTTCTGTCAGTAATGATCTGCTCCGTTTGGGGAGGATTCTCTCTGGTGTTTCTACTATTGTGGAGGTGGTTCTACACAGACTCTACGACAGGAGAGTCGAATTCAATCACATAGGAGCTGAAATCTAAAACACAACTTAGATCGCAAACCGAACATGATAAACATTTATTGAACACTGTAAAACTACATTTTTAAAACTTTAAAAATGCTACTTTGATACATTATTACAAATAATAAAAAGTCAGGAATATTATTCCAGAATAAATCAACTTAAACCTTAAATCTGACAGCTTGAAGCTCCGCCCCTCCTCTCAGCTGCTGTCAGCTTTCTTC
>NW_023419841.1:0-2423 GCF_002922805.2 Oryzias melastigma
TAACTTGTGTTGACCCTGCAGACTTTCAGAAAGCTCACCTTTTAGGTCTTGTAAGAGAAGCACCAACTCCTGAATCTCTTCTCTCTCTGAGTGTTGCAGATTCTGCCTCAACTAATGAGACTTTGTCACGGTCTACATCAGTCGGCGTGGTCTGACTTTCTGCAACGGAATTTCCTTCAAAGTCTAAAGTGATCTGACTGGCAGACTGCATACAACCTGCTTCTTCCCTCTCACTGTCTCCCTGGATGAGGCCTTCTCCTCCAGGTAAAACATTTTTGGACCAATGATCCACTATCTGCTGTAGACCATTGACATGCAGCAGGATATCATCCAGGTGTGAAAACAGGTCCTCCTTCTCCAGATCCATCAGATCTCCAGTGCTGGCATACAGATGAGAGCCAGGAACGTTATCATAAATGCTGACTCGGCTGCCTCTGGAGGAGCACTGGGTTGGACGTTTGGACTCCTTCCTGCATGAAATCAGTGTGGAGTCCAGGTGCATGCTGCCAGTATGCCAGTTAATAGTAGTTCCATTGGTTGGGGACAAGCTTTCTATGGATAGTGCTTTGGGAAAGGTTCCCGGTTTATGGTCTTTAGGAATGTGGACCACAAGGTCTTCATAGGAGCAGAAGTCATTTTTTCGGTTTTGCTCTGTGACTTTGCTCATGTCGGTACCTGTAAAGATGTCTACGTCCTCCAGATACATGCCGCCCCGCTTGTGGTCGGCACTGTGAGGCTTTCGTTCTTTCAGGCTGGGAGTGCTGACCGTGCTGCCACCAGAATGGCTGCTGCCCTCACTGCTGGACTGAGGTGGGGAAAGTTTGCTTGATGGTGGTTCTGGAGCTCCATTGATGATCTCGACGCACCGTAGAGTTTTAAGGGCCTGGGCTTCCTGTTGCATCACAGGGGCGCTGATGACCAACTTCTGACTCTTTCCTAAGGTTCCTTTGGACCCAAGTGTCTCCATGCGTTTCAAGAAGTCTTTGGCACGTGCGCGACTCGTCTTGCTGTGTTTGTTAGGTAAAGAGCCATAGTGAGAAAAATTGGGAGGGATATGAGGCATTGTGAGAGAAGTAGAGTCTGGCATAGCTGCAGAATCAGTTCGGTTGGAGCAGTCAGAGTCCTCCGTGCTGAGTCCTCTGTGAGCGCTGCCCCCACTGCTTTCACTGTGCAAAGAGGAGACCTCCGGCTCACTAAGGTCCGTCAGAACACTCTCGCTGCTTGTTGTGGTTCTGAGAGGAACGCCGTCCCTGAAAGTCTGACCCTCTCTGTGGTTTTGAAGCAGACAGTCAATGTCCTGTAATCTGGACCAACGCCGGCTGCTCCACTCAAAGGTCCATTTGTCGCTGATAGCAAACACGTCTTCTTCATCAGAGTCTTCTCCCTGTGGAAAGAACGATAATTGTTTTACAATACAAACCAAGACAAATAGGTATGTAGCATAAAATGAAAAAAAGGAGTATTTAAGGTATACACTCAATGGCCACTTTATTAGGTACACCTCTCCAGCCGCTCATTAAGGTACATTTATAATCAGCCAATCACATGGCAACAACTCAATGAATTTAGGCATGTAGACATGGTCCATATGATCTTCTGCAGTTCAAACCGACCATCAGAATGGGGAAGAAAAGTAATTTAAGTGACTTTAAACGTGGTATGGTTGTTGGTGCCACATGGGCTTGTCTGAGTATTTCAGAAACTTCTGATCTACTGTGATTTTCCCCCACAACCATCTGTAAGGATTACAGAGAATGGTCAGAAAAAGAGAAAACGTCCAGTGAGTGGAAGTTCTTTGGGCGGAAATACCTTGTTGATCTCAGAGATCAGAAGAGAATAGCCAGACTAGTTCCAGCTGATAGAAACCATAACTAAATTAACCACTGGTTACAACTGAGATCTGCAGAAGAACATCTCTGAACACATAACACGTCCAACCTTGAGGCAGATGGGCTCCCACAGGAAACTGAAGCTTAAATTCAGATCATCAAGATTGGACAATAGAAGATTGGACAAACGTTAATTTGGATCGATGAGTCTCGATTCTATCAAAGGCTTAGGCAGGTGCAGGTGGTTTAATGGTGTGGGGGATATTTTCTTGACACTTTGGGCCCTTGGTACCAACTGAGCATGGTTCCAACACCACAGCATACCTGAGTATTGTTGCTCACCATGTCCATCCCTTTATAACTACTGTGTTCTGTCTACTGATGGTTACTTCCAGCAGGATAAGGCGCCGTGTCATAAAGCTGGAATCATCTCAGACTGGTTTCTTGAACATGACAATGAGTTCACTGGACTCAAATGGCCTCAAATGGCCTCTACTTTAGAACACCTTTGAGACATGGTGGAACAGGAGGTTGGCATCATGGATGTGCAGCCAACAAATCTGCTTTAACTGTGTGATGCTATTATGTGAATAT
>NW_023419842.1:0-2430 GCF_002922805.2 Oryzias melastigma
ATTTTGTAGTTTTAAAAGATTATCAGGATTCATAGCAGAAAATGATAATAATTAAAAAATAATAATATTTACATGACAATTTTTAGTTTTTTCGAATATAATTTTTTAGGGCTTTTTACTTAAAAATCAGAAATTATCTAAATTGTAAAAAAAAATAAGTTTCCCAATCAAGTTCTCAGCCAGCTGGTTCCTGCAGATTTTCCTGCTGACCCGCATGAATATCTGCAGCTCAGAGCCTCTGATCCACTCTGACTGTTGATGTGAGATCAGAACCGGGCTCACAGATCAGCTCTGTCAGCTGGCAATGTTCCAGATCCAGGAGTTCAGGCATAGACTACAAATAAAGAAAGCGACTTGAATCAAATCAGTAAATTGATGAAAGATATGATGTTAAGAGGAAAAACACAGAGTTTTTGTGTCGGTCCGGTTCTGTAAAATCCAATCAAAGATCAACTCCAGCTGAGATGAGGGAAGGTCGTGATTGTCCGGACCTTTCCCACGACTCCCCCTCAAATATGTTTGACCTTGATGTTGAGGATGAAGTTCAGTCCCGGGAAGAGGAGGAGCGATGAAGATGAAGCAGCGGAGCGACTCTTCAAAGGCTTGACGTGGTCAGACGGATGCGGCGAGGAGGCGGGACAGGAGGAAAAGGCCACAGCCCGGAGTCCAACCAGCAGCCTCTGACGCAAAGTTTGTTCTAAGGCGAACGTGGGACCGGCTATTTTTTGACTCAAAGAAATTTTTTGTAACCGCAAAAACACTTAATAAGTTACAAAAACATAACAAAAATGAAGACATTTATGTTGCCGTGACAACCTATTTACCTTATACTATAGTGAGGCGAACACAGATCTGACTGTTCACACTAAAAATGTATCAAATGGTTCCCAAACTGGTTTATTGGCAGTTTTTTAAACTCTTATTTGATGTTTTTAAATAAAATTTTTTTATTGGGCCCCTCCCACTTATGTATACATAGCCCCGCCCTTTGCACATATCTCCCACTTATGCAAAAACCTCTCCCCATACCTGGCGCCTTCCCCTGATGTAAATCTTTCTCCTAATTCCTTGCTCATCCCCCATATTTTGTCCTCCTCTTGCTTGACTCCTCCCACCCTTAAATGTTTCCTTATTCTTTCTAGCTCCTCCCCCTCATCCAAAACTCATCATCTTGATACCAAACCCCTTTCATCCATGCAGGTTTCTTCATCACTAGAACTGCCCCCTTATGCAAAACTCCTCCTCCATAACCCTGGCTCCTCCCCTTTTGACTATTGTCCTCCCCTTGCTTGGCTCCTCCCACCCTTAAATGTTTCCTTATTCTTTCTAGCTCCTCCCCCTCATCCAAAACTCATCATCTTGATACCAAACTCCTTCCATCCATGCAGGGTTCTTTATCGCTTGAGCTGCCCCCTTATGCAAAACTCCTCCTCCATAACCCTGGCTCCTCCCCTTTTGACTATTGTCCTCCCATTTCTTGGCTCCTCCCCCTGGTGCATATCTGATGACCTCTAGCACTCCCCACTCATGCAAATGCATCTTCCCTGCAACTGGCCCAATGTTATCTTGCGCTTATGTCTAACTTATATAATTTTGACAAAATGTATTTTTATGGAGAGTAAAATATTACAAGTTATTTATAATAATAATATTCCTGCCTGTTTTTTTTAATCCTAATTATGTTAAAAAGTTATGGTTTCAAAGTTTTTAAAAATTGTCGTTCTGCTAGCTTTTTGGACTGTTTTGGCATTTACTACAATTTTTTGGCTATTTTGGAGTTTAGCTAATATTTCAGCTACATGCTAGCTGTTTTGGCTAATTTGCTGTAGGCTTTTTTAGGGGTTTTAGGCTATTTTGAAGTTTAGCCATTTTTTAGGTAGATGCGAGCTGTTTTGGCTAACTTAAGTTTTTTTTTAGTTTAAAACTCCTCCTCAATCATGGCTCCTCCCATTTGTGTTTGGCTCCTCCCTATCATGCTGGTCATACACTGGTGAGAGAAAAAGCGGGTCCATGAATGACAATTGAACTCTCGTCTCACTCAAGGTCTTGTCTTAGGGAAAATGACTTCACGCTTACCTTTCTTTAGTTTTATTCATCATTCTACAACCAATTGATTGGTGTTTTTTATAATTACTTTGAAACTCTAGTTTTGCTGCTTCTACACACAAAAAAAATGTTTTTCAAAATGTATGAAAATGTTGGCGAGGCAGGCCTTGAGTTTTTTTTTTCCAAACTTTTTCCCCATAAATCTGAAATTTTATTCACATATTTTATGTGATGTGACCCAAAGTTTCAGTCTGAACCAGTGCAGCTTTAGAGCAACTGCGCTCTCTGGCGCCACCTGGAGGAACAATCTTAGTAATCTTTAGAGTTCTTGTAAAAACTGAATTTTTTTTAAAGAAAAAGTGGAAAAGAAAGATGCAGAAAGAC
>NW_023419843.1:0-2419 GCF_002922805.2 Oryzias melastigma
CCAACGCCAACATTAAAGTCGTTTATCATCTCCTCAGCTATTTTTTTCCCCCCAAATTGCTTCCAGTTCTGTCACTGCATCGAGCAAGCTAAGAGCAAAATAGGACAATGTTCGGGGACCCTTTCAGACTAACATGTGTTATGTGTTCTGTGTGCCTTTTCTTATTATCTTGATGCCCTTAAACACCAGGAAAATATATGTATTCAAGCAAATGAGCAACAAAATTAATTTAAATCATAACTGCTGTGAACTATAATCATTGAATTCTACTACAAGAAGTTTTTATTACAAAGAAATGCAATTGAATATTGATATTCTGCAGTCCAGATGTTACAGTTTTTTACCTGAGGTGTGCTGTCCTAGTTCTAAATGCTCACAATCTCTGAATTCTTTCACTACTCACTTTAATGCATTTAATGGTGTGTTTACCATTTTCTGGTGCTTTCCATATCTACAATTCCAAGATCAAGTGCCTTCGAAGTTTTCCAGAAGTCTTTGTGAAAACCCAGAGTGTATCAGCGCTCAAAATATTAGTAAATAAAGACCACAATGCATTGCGGTTGTACATTTTTTGTAGAAAAATGTGTTTAAATATAATTTTTTGATAAACCATCCACATTTTCATCATCAGAAAAACAGTGGAGTCACAAATAGACGTCATGAAATCTTTCTATTTATTTGATTTATACTTTGTGAAATTGGTGATGTCATATCCACTGGCAAAAAAAAAAAGTAAAATAGTGAGCATCGTGTCTGATTTCTTTTTAAAAACCAGGGCACTAGATGGTTTTGTAATATGTAGCTTTTTACTGGTTACTTAGGGGTTAGGGTGAGAATTCTGACATAGTCACATTGCTTCTCAGTTAAGCCTCTCCCAACAACACATTTGAACTGATCATAGCAGTGAATGCAACTGGGGAGACCAGAGTTGGTTGTAACACTTTTCACACTCTAGTGCAAACTAGTTTTCATTTAGATTCTACATGAAAGTTTAATTGACTTTAGTTAATTAACTAATAGGTCTGTTAATTTTTTCAGCATCCAAGTGTTTTTAGCAATCGAAGACATAGTGACTTTTGAGTTTATCCCTTAAATTAAAAATAATACTATTATTTTTTAATTTTTGCAACTGGATATAAAAATGTAAACAAGTAAATGAAAATGTTGATTTTATCACACCCGTACTACTACTGAATGTGTGTAAGTGCAAAGTAGTACAAGTGTTCAGACAATTTCTTCCAAAGTTGCCTGCATATTTCCCCTCTATTAAAAGGGGACCACTTGTTTCTGTCTAATCATTCCTCTTTTGCACCAAAAGCCCTATTTTAACAGTTCATATTTCATAAAATTTTAGATGTACAGATCTAAAAAAGAAAAGCATTTGTACTTTGGTGTGACAATCAACCCCAAGTTACTTTTTGTTAATTATTTTTAACTAGACAACACATGGCTTAAGATTGGAACATTGAGGATGACTCAATTCAAAGCAGAAATTGTGAACTTTTTGATAGATTTTAGATTTTGACTAAGCTAATGCTTCGCAGGCCTTCAATACAACATCAACAATAACAAAATTGACTTTCACCTGTGAAAAGAGCGAAATACCTAATCACAACAGCTCTGTTTGTGGGGCAGAAACAACTTTTGTTGCATAAGGAGGAAGACGTTTAGTCGAATGTTTGATATCACTGCTACTTCACAGAGTCCTTAAGGAGGGCTGCAGTTTGCAAAGCCACAACCAGCCCCATAGTTACCCCTATTTAGTGCACAAAAAGGAGCCCAGCAACACATCCACAGATAAAAAACAACACAAAACTGGGCTTTATGCATGTCTACTTTAATGTGATTGAATCAAGCCAGAGTAATTATAAACAACAGAATTAGCGTAATGCATTTCCTGCCTTGACTTTAGGGAATACTTCAGTTGAAATGTAAATGTGTTACTTGGTGCTCAGAAGAAAACAACTTATGATTAAAAGAACCCACTGCTCTCGTTAAACTCTAAAGGTTTTGATTAGTAACTCAAGCTTTTTGTTAAATGTTAATGTTGCCGATTTGCTGGACAAAATTAGGTCGCTAATATGCAGGATATAGATGTGTGTCAACAAATATTCTCTTGTTTTTCATAATTTTACACGTGATTGGTTGTTAAACGTTTTTTTCGGCAAACGTATGGCTTTAGACGCCCATATTACCCCATGAAATTCATGCAAAACAAGTGGAATTCCAAAATACATATTTACTTCTGAATTTTTGAGACAGCTGATTGAGCCGTTTTATTTCATCCCACCCCCAGAGCTATCTCTCTTTGCTACATTTGCTGAGCGTCCTTGAACCACAGGCATTTTCTCTCAGCTGCGCTCATGAGCCACGCTAGATCCTTCATCATCCCTCTCCCTTTTATAGTTCTGTAACCCCC
>NW_023419844.1:0-2419 GCF_002922805.2 Oryzias melastigma
CTTCCGCGGCACCGTTGTTAACACCGGATCCTTTCCCCACGGAGTTTCTGCTTGTTGTACCGCATGGGAGACTCCCTGGCTAGGAACCCAGAGTGCAGTCTGCAAACGGGAGTGTTCCCACGTCAGCGACCGAGCCCTATAAGAAGCGTGGAGAAGACGCGCGGACATGAAGGGAGGAGGGTGCGCGTGTCCGTGCTTTCATCATTTATTTATTTATTCAAACTTTTATTTATTTAATTCCACTTTTAAATAATTAATGACTTATTTATTTCATATTAAATTTATTTATTTCAATTTGGCTCTTTTAACCCACAATGGCAATGAAATAAATATGTCATTAAATATTTAAATGCTCCATTTTAATATTTTAATGCCACATTTATTTCAACATTTATTTATTGCCACTTTTAAATAATTAATGACACATTTATTTATTTAATGGTGTATATATTTATTTCAAATTGGCTCTTTTCAGCCTCCATACACAGACACTTTGATTTGGAAAATGATATTCTTATTTAGGCTCCTTTTAAGTATTTCATTTATCTTGCACTATGTGATGAGGAAAAGTCAGATGGTTTATCTGGTAAACCTGTAATGATAAATCTGTTAATGTTGCAATTAAACATGACAAGGTGTATCAATGCGTGTCTTGGTTTGAATTAGAAGCACTGGCTACAATAGTATGACTGAAATGTCATAGAAAAACCATTAACAAAGTTTTAACTATGTTTTAGTGGGATTTATCTTTTCAAATGCTGGGCAACTGTACACACTAATTTCCTTTGATGCTTGTACAAATGATAAAAGGTTAAATACACACACGACAGTTCATGTAAAGTTAATCAATGTACTGGAGTGTCACCTAAATCTGTGACTACTTTTAAATAAAACAAATTTGTCTTTGTACACATCCAGATGTCGCTGAAGAAAGGAAACAAACTGATCAGTGTTTTTTTTTCTTTATGTTGTGATTTACTGTTGATCGTCTGTTGTTTTCTTTTTTGTAGCCTGGGTCAACCTGGCGTGGGACACAGAGTTTACAGAGAGGAGTCCACTGGATGATGTCTTGGAGAAAGAAGTTGATGAGAGTGAAGACGAGGCCTTCAGAACCCTGTATCACTGTTTTCTCACCTATGTTCCTGATCAGCAACACTCTACCAGCATTAATGGATCCTCACAGGTTTGGATTTTCTCCCTGAATCAAACAGCTGTCAAAATGTTGTGACCATTTAGTTTCAGTGCACTGCATTATGGACTTTTTGATAGAGTTCTTCCCAAAACTTGGACCAGAATCAGTCTTTTAAGGTGATCACTGAACAGGTTTTTAACTTGAGACAAGTGGCTGCTGTAATGGGACATCATCAGTAGGATTTTGAGGTTTTGTTTGGGTTAATGACAAATTAATCATCATCAAAGTATAGGTAGAGAATTAATATTCATTGATCTAATCCTTTTTTTTTTATTAATGTGTTTGACTTTTTTTTTTAAATAAACAAGCAAATTAATTGATAATCAAATTAATTGAATTAATTGAATCATAAATAAATGCGAATTGAATCACTCAATTTTCTAAATATTTAATTTAGAGTCATATGAATGCTGGAGCCTATCCCAACTACTGCTGGGCAAAGGCAGGTTTCATCCTGGACAATATGACAGGCTATCACAGGGTAACACCATTGACTGTAAAAAATACTGGACTTCTCGAGCCATGAGGTCCCCCATTGGAAAATGCATTACCTCCACTCCTCGTGAAAGTAGGCCACCGCTTTCACGGCACTTCCTGAAACGGCTATTGCCATAGTAGGTGTGTTTGAGATCATGCAGGCGGACCCGGCGCTGCGCAGATCGCCTGCATGTTGGTTAGTTTCTTGCAATGACTCAAATGTGCGCCGTCACGAAGTATTGTGAGAAAGGGGCGGGTTCAAGCCGCCTTCCTAAGCCAGCGCAGCCAGAAAATAGGTACTGCACTTGCTTCAAGTCACCTTGATGAATACAAAACAATGCATTGTGGGAAACGGTGTCAACACAGTTCTTGTAGTTTGACATGAAATAACTGGCACTAAATGAAGGAAATCGGTGTATTTTTTAACTCCTTCTGCAAGGTAGTGAATCACTGATGAAAAAATAAACAAGATTTCATATTTGTTATTGTTGCCTCTAAAACTTAACTTTAATTTAATTGTATTTATTTATTTGGGACAGTGCACATGCAGTGAATCCCGCGGCTATTTTATTAACTGTTTTACTCTAAAAGATGTTAAAAAATAATATAAAAGACTCAACAGCACAAATCATACTAGGAGGAGTGACATATTAACTTTCAGACGAATGGTAAGGACAACTCCCAACTCCTTGATCTCGTACAGCAGGGTCTCCAACTAATTTGGTGAGAGGTCCAGTAACTCTGTCAGCT
>NW_023419845.1:0-2419 GCF_002922805.2 Oryzias melastigma
CACGTCTCCTCAACATTTCTTTATTTTTATGTTAGCATAATGTGATTTGCAGGATATGCTAATTCCTGACTATTTTATCTGCTGCTAAAATCAGACAGGCATAAAGGAGTGGGGATGTGCTGTGTTCCATGTACTGCTTTGTTTGTGCATGTGTTTGTTGGTGGGTGCTGTCTGCTCAGCGCATTGTTCGAGGCACTGCCTGCCAACACTGTTTCTTTTTTGTCAGACAAAAAGCCTTGTTTGGGATGTTTATTGTTCATGTTGACATCACTTTTATGACAGAATGACTAATAGGGAACAGTGTGTGTGTGTGTGTGTGCGTGTGTGTGTGCAAATTGTAAATACTACCAAAAACAACAGGAACTGGCAGCAGTCTAAGTGAGAAATACAGTGTGATTTGGTGTGGTAGGACTGTGAATGGAGAGTGAGCAAAAGGCATCGGTTCATTGCGTCATCCCACCTTAACTGAAGCTTTAGTGTTTCATTTAAGCGATTACAAAGCTTAGAAAAGCAATTATTTATTGTCAAAAACTGTTTTTGAACAACACAAACAAAGCCTAGTCATCGACCTGTAAATGTTTAAGTCAAGCTGTGCCGTAGATGCTAAAACTGACATTGTTTATATGTGTGTAGCCACTACTGTCAGTTTTAAACTGTCAATTTTACAAGCAAACAGGTCACACTAAGCAAGGCATCACTGCAAATACAGTAAATGTGTCTCCATGTGATGTAGTTTGTGCTGTGATTAAAAGCATGAAGTTCTACTTATTGTTTTGAATCACATCAGATCTGAAAAATGTGATAATCTAATTAAAACATGCATTTAAAGATGAGTTTTTTTAAACTTCTGTGCTGTGTTCTTCCAATGCCGCCAGCACACATAATTACCCAGCTCTCTGCTTGTCTAACATAAAGAATAAACACAACTCTGTTAGGATTACAGTGAAAAAAAATGTTGGCTTTCTTTCTTCCTTTTTGGGGCTCTGAAGGAGTCATTTTAGAAACAGAAAGTTATGTCTCTGCTGTAGCGAGTTTTGCAAAATGAGGATGTGCAGAGAATTCCAACTACAACATAATTAGCAGAAGAATAAAGAGCATAACAGCAAAGTCATCTATCAATATGAAATGAAACCAAAGATCATCTAAAGTTTGCAGGTGGAACGCATCATTGATGCATATTGCACGGTGTTTCATACCCAGGATAACACTGTTATCTTATGAATCAACATCCAGTCATCAGGTTTTTGTTGGCAAAGGAGCCAATAAAAACATCTTAAGCTGTCAAAGATGTTTCGATTTTTTATAGCTCATTAATTTATGCCAACTGAAGCTGTGAGAGGTATGCAATAATGCTGCTTTTCACCTACTTGGATATTTTCCATTTAGAAGAAAGAAAAACCATAAAAGCCTCCATGAGCCTTTGTACTTATCTGATGACACTCACAGTAATATTAACAAGTAATTCACAACAACATTTTGAGCCTTTAGACATGGTTTCATTGGGAAAGATTAGTCCCAGCAGCTATCACACTGGTTGAATGCTGTTACTGAAGGACAGATACCTCCATCTGCAATAATTCTATTTTACCATTTTCCCCTCACTTTAATATAAAGTACTCTTTCATGATCTTTTGATGATCTTTTCAAACCTTCATCTCCAAATAATAATTCTTTAAGCTTTTCATTTAATTTTGAAAGGTAGCTGCTTGTTAAAGCACTTGCTATAACTAATCTAAAAAGTAACTTTATGGATTTTACTTTCTACACTAAAGGGTGCTTCAAATTACAAGGTGAATTGTAAATAAATGGTCTATTTTTGAACTTGTGTCCTATATAAGCGCAGAAAAAAAGAGTCAGAGATAAGTCTGTCAGTCAGACTTCATTAACTGCATTCACAGTAATTTCCAGAACTTGTTTGCAACACGCTACATGTTAGCCACATTAGAAGTGTTAGCCAAGTTGGCACATTCTCAATACCCATAACTCCCAACCTTGTTTGCAACTGTGAGGTTAAAACCCGCTAACCCCTGCATGTTCCTTAATGAGGATGAAAGTAACCAAAAAAACTCAAATGGAATTTATTTTTTTTGATAAAAGTTAGATCAAAGTCGTAGAGAGTGCTTTGGGTCACCACCATGACAGACAATGCCCTGTAAAATTGATTCACTTTTATATCAACTATGTGGCTCTACAACAGATTAAATGCTACTTTGACTACTATCTCAACCTTGTTAGTAACACGTCAAAAAAAACAAAATCTAACACTGCTACATGTTAGCCATGTTAGCATATTTACAAAAACACTCCGCCTTGTTTGCAACATTTAAAAACAGACTGATAGACTAGTGCTAAAGCGAATGTTACTGTGACTAAGCTAACTTACAATCTTGTTAATAACACGCAAAAAAAAAAAAAAAAA
>NW_023419846.1:0-2419 GCF_002922805.2 Oryzias melastigma
CGCTGTGGCGACCCCGAAAGGGATAAGCTGAAAGTGAACTACTACATAGGCAAGCAGTTAGTCTTTCAAATTGATAATACAGAAGTAAATTCAAAAGTAGACAAAACAGTTATATGCATATATATATATATATATGTGTGTACATACACACATACACATATATATGGAATCCATGTTTGATGCATTTCATAGTAAGAGTCTCGATAAAATCATGACAGCCCAGCTGGATCCTGTTATAATACCAATATGTGCTGTGAATAGGAGATGCTAGCCAGAGATATTTGCTTCAGCTCAACTTTCTGCAGAGCTGTAGCTAAGGGTATATTCAGACTAGAAAAGTCTGTTGGTCCACACAGAGTTCACTTAACCCTTTAATACCTGAGCTCCAGTGTTTATGTTCTTTGATTTAATGTAACTTTTCAACCGTTAACACAATTAACGTAATTCCAGCAAATTTTGAAGAAGAAAAGCAGTGCAAGTGAGGCGGTGAATCCCAAACAGCAAACTACATTTTTGGATGATGAGTTCCTCATTTTGACGCAGCTGTGTTGTTTGGAAAGGATTAGTAACATTAGTAGCATTTTGGGAACACCTGTGCGTACCTTTGATTTTTCCGAACAGGCCCTTCTCCTGCACCTCCTCTCCTTGTCTCTTCCTCATGCTGTTGTGAAAGTGGGACATCATCTGCGTCTGGAAGATCAGGATCTTCACGCTCTGAACAAACTGGGGGCTTTTCTTCCTCACAAAGTCCACCACGGCATCAACCATGGCGTCGGCTACAGCTGATGGGTTGACTCCACCCTGGCCTAACAGGTGGATGAGAATTCATGGCATTGATGAAGATGGAAATGACACGAAGGGCATGAGTTACGACAGAAAGATGAACCACTAAAGAAGGACCGGTGGACCAAAGGAGATGCAGTCCTAAAAGAGACCACTTTTTCATAGTTTTCATGTGACCACAATTCTTTAAAGACGGATCTAGAAGATGTTTGTCGACTCAATCAAGGATCCTCTTTAGTCCTAACAGTGTTTATTTAGAATCTGACTGCTTCAGGGTGTCATAAAAAAGAGAAATAACTAGATGTCATGTGAGAAGGTTCAAATGTTCAAACCCTCCTAGCTAGCAAGTGCAAGTGGCCCCATATGGTTTAAAATAGGCAAGCGAGTGCCGCGCCCAGGTTCCAGCAAACCAAGTGAGTGGCGCGCNCCCAAGGGTCGGCAGAGCAAGTAAGGTCCGGCGCCGCGGGTTTGGGAGAGCAAGCGAGTGCTTTTCCCAGGGGCCAGCAGAGCAAGCGAGTGCCGCGCCCAGGGGCCAGCAGAGCAAGTAAGGGCTGGTGCCGTGGGTTTGGCAGAGCAAGCTAGTGCTTTTCCCAGAGGCCGGCAGAGCAAGCAAGTGCCATACCCAGGGGCCAGCAAACCAGGCGAGTGGCGCTCCCAAGGGTCGGCAGAGCAAGCGAGTGCCATGCCCAGGGGCCGGCAGAGCAAGCGAGTGCCATGCCCAGGGGCCGGCAGAGCAAGCGAGTGCCATCCTCAAGGGCTGGCAAGCAAACAGGGTTGCCACCTTTGCTGCCGGTCCATGGGTAGCTGAGCCAATGTGAGCAAACACAGGTGGGGCTGCAACGGAAACTGCAGACAAACCCAATTGGGGCCCACATTTCTGCCCACTTTTAAACCATATGAGGCCCACTGGGCCTTGCTGGCTGGGCTGTGCTTATCAGGATAGTCGACTATCCTGTTACATGTGGGGGGTCTGGGTGTGACTCGGGCAGGGGGACACTTGTTAGTGGTGTGATCAGGACTCTGGTCTCATGAGCACAAACAGGCCATCGCAATGACCGTCATCCCCATTCATCTGTGATGAAGCTACTCTTCCACTGGCTGCTTTGATAAAACCTAATCTCTAGTGATCACTGAATACTTCCTGAAAGGATAGAACACAGTTACAGATCACGAAATATGTCCTCTTTGTAGACAGATACTTTTTTTCCTTGTTCTCTCTATTGTAATGCATAGAAGTATTAAAGTGACATGAATTTAAAAAATGTGGATGCAAGAACAACAATGGAAATGATTTGGATAAAAAACACAGTTTCTAGATGATTATAGGAAACAGCAGACAGGGATAAGTGTGTGTGTTGGTGTAGACAGACCTGTTCCCAAAGCTGGGAAGGCGACAGAGGTGACCCTATCGCCCTCACAATACTTCAAAACATCATAGACGGTGTATTTAATGTTTGCAGGGTCATTCTGGCCGGGAACGTGGATGATATTAGTGCATGGAAGCTGACCGGCGCTGGTCATGATCATTGTTTTGTGAGGTGAAGATTTCACTGAAAGGAGGAAAACAACAGGTAAGCCATTCGTTCAAACGAATTATTCAGCCCCATCTAGACTGCCATCCTTTTCCCTCGCAAAT
>NW_023419847.1:0-2417 GCF_002922805.2 Oryzias melastigma
TTGCTGCTGAAGGAGACTCTGTCACACTCAACTGTACCTTTGAGACCAGTTCAAATGACCCTCCATATTTGTTTTGGTACAAACAAGAAGTTTACACATACCCAAAGTACATGTTGAAACGTGATAAATATGGAACAAAAGATAACGCTCCAGAGTTCAAGAAAGACAGATTTAATGCTGAACTCAAAGACAAATCAGTTCCTCTGACGATCCAGAATCATCATGTATCAGACTCTGCTGTGTACCACTGTGCTGTGAAGCCCACAGTGACAGGAAAGAACAAAACTCTGTACTAAAACCAGCAAAGCAAAAACAACTATACTCCTCAGTATTCCATAAAGGGAGTCAAACACTAATACTCAAGCTAAACTCCTTCATAATGTCTACTTCCAGATTCTGGAGATTCTCCCTGTGAGACCTTAAGTGGGGATATCATCGGATAAAGAATTTCATCCACATCTCTTAGCATTCAGATGACCTCTGATGATGATGAGCTGTTTTTTTTTATCGAGGAAAACGCTTCCTCAAAAAATCATACTGCCTCACCCAAAGAAGTCGCTCTATCAGTGAAGAACTCAAAGCCTTTTCTGTCTTTCATACATGTTGACTCACTGATCAAAAAATACAATCTCAATATTGGAACATAAACATTTCCTCTTGTTAAGAGTTGTGGACACCAGCAAAAACCTGATAGTGAACAAGAGTTTTAGAGGATACGTAAACAAAAAGAAAAGTATGCAGATATAAATTCCTCTGTCTCAATGTGTAACTCTAAACCAGAACTGATATAAGAATATCTTAAGTCTTTGAGTTAAAAAAATAATCATGACTGTTAACCATGAAAAGGAGGAGCTGAGAGAAGAAGAACAACAGATGAAAGAACAGACAGAGAGATTGAGGGAGGAGCTGAGCTGTTAGTGAACTATAGAAGAGACACAAACTTCCACTTTAACACAGTTCAACACACAAAAGCCAAACATCATCTTTCTCCAACATGCTGTCTGTGCAGACATCTGTGTTCACTCTGCTGCTTCTAGTCATTGGAACAGGTTGATGGATTCTTTCAAAGATACATTTCAGCATTTGATGTTTGTCCATCACTGATCTGACTTCTCTCTTCCTTTAGATGTCAGCTGTGAAGAACTCACTGCAGTCAAGAAGGAAGAGTCCACTTTGGAAGGAGCTCCTGTCACTCTGTCCTACAAATATCCCAAACTGTCAACTGGTGATTCTTACTTTTGGTATCGACAGTTTCCAGGAAAACCTCCAGAATTCTTCTTTTCTCATTTGACGTCGGAAGCTCATTTACAGAGTTTGGATCCCAGATTTTCTCACAAAGTGAAAGCTGCTGATAAACTGATAAATCTGCAGATCTCCTCTGCTGCAGTGACAGACTCTGCTGTGTACTACTGTGCTGTGAGGCCCACAGTGACAGGAAACAACAAAACTCTGTACAAAAACCTGTAGAGAAACCACAATACTACACAACATCCACTAGAGGGCGTCACACACTGAAAACGCTGATTGTTGAGACACTGGATTGATGACAAACAACAGAGAAATGAAGCAGAGAGACAGCTTTCTATCATCATTACAGCTGAACTCTTATTCTAGTGTTAAAGTGGTCTGTTATTATAATTCTTTTTTTTATATTTACTATAATGTGTTTTTTACTTTGTTTACTGGTCTGCATAGGAGCATTGTAAAGCAAGTTCAATCACTTTGTGTATAAATTATGTGTTACACATTCACCTGCCTTGCAATGAATACAGTAAACAGAACTGATCCAAATATAGAACCTAGTAAACTATTAAAGGAAGTGACTGGAAAAAATTATCGAGTCACAAAAGCACTGAATACTAAACTAAAAAAAACACAAGTTCTAATAGAGCCCCGAATCCATTAAAGAGCAGATTCCAGTTGATGATACTGAGGGGGCTTGGAAAAGAGCGTGGACAAAATTCCAAATCCAATCAAAATGAGACAGAAGCTGCAGCATTTAAGGTTTGAATGGAAACATTGGGAAGCAAAATGAGCATAAGCTGGGTAAAAATGATAGATGAGTCGAGGAGGAGCATTACGGAATTCTCTCTAAAGGAGAGTTTAACTCCAACCTTGACTGGAATGATAAATGCAGACTGCAGAGTTCCAAGGAGAATATTAGATCAAAATGTGGAGTCCATTATATTTACCAAATAGTGAAATATTGCCCCCGGTACAGTTGAGAGATACAGTGGAAAATATATCATATTGTGACATGCATACCGTGACACGTATCAGCAAACTACTGCCAATACACACCCCTATTAACCATGAAATTATAAATCCTGTTCTTAGAAAACCTTACATAAACCAGAAAACCTTACATAAACCTCTATGTCCGTTGCCGGCTGTTATCGACCACCATCTGCTCCGGC
>NW_023419848.1:0-2415 GCF_002922805.2 Oryzias melastigma
TAAAACATCTACATTACTTTCGTTTTATTTATAATCTGATTTTTATATTTACTAAATTAAACTGCTGTAAGAAGTTTTATTTTGGAAAACTGCTGGATTCTTGTAACTATTTTTGAGTCATTCTTGGCGTATGTCAAGTCTCTCGGTCATGTGTCAGAGATCTGTCCTTTCTTGAGGCAACCGCACCAACAGCTACATTGAAGCTAGCAAATTTAACTAAAAAAAAAAGAAAAGAAAAGAGTCAGAGAGGAAACAGAGTATGAGCCCTCGGCTTCAAAATAAAAGGCTTTATTCCAAATATGGATTAATTGTGACCCCACAACAATGTATAATATTCAGCAACCGGCTGTCTAATGCTATGAAGATGCTGCTAATAAAGTTGCCTAGTTTATTACAATATTTAAAACATATCAGTTTTAGTGTCTGTTTTTTGTCTTGTATTTGCATCGTACCTAAAAAGTCGGAGTAGGCTGTGAGTTGGCATGTGAATTTTTTAGCCTCATCTTAGACAGTTATTGGTTAAAGGACCTATTCCATGCTTTTCTCGAGTAAACTATACCCATAGATAGGTTCATATATTACTTTTGGCACACTAAAGAACAAATTATTTATGAAATATTAGTTATTTACATGACTTTTTTCCTATCCGGAAGTAAGACGCCTTGATGTCTGAGGCTCCGCCTTTCACTCCTTGCGGGTGCCGCCCATTCCATGATGTCTCCCTAGAGCTGGCCTCAGCCGTCTGTGTTTTGCCCACGAAACTAACAACATCCGAACTTTAGCAAAGATGGACATAAATATTGTGTATCTGCCTTCAGTAGCCCCGGCCAGCGCTACACTGTTTGTAGCTATGGCGAAGCTAGAGACTGATCAGAGCTAACTGAGCGGCAGATTTAGGGGATAAGCACCGCTAGCTGAGCAGGGAAGCTAGTGGTTGAACACCGCTAGCTTTTCAGAAAAATTGGGTATTTGTGTTAACCTTTAAGGTGGTGCTGGCAGCGCAGACTCTTCCTAATAGGGTTCGTTCTCACTTTGTTACATCATATCGTGAGATCCCGCCCATTTTTACGAGTTGGGAGGGGCTGGTGCTCAGAGTGGAGGTTTTTAGAGGAATAGATGAATGGATCAAATACCACTTTGGGGTTGTTTATACACTTAACAGCTAAAACAATTACATTTTGCATGGTATATGTCCTTTAAGGGGAAATCTTAACCTTACCAGTAAAAAATAAATAGATAAAAAATCAGGCGACCACTTCACTGCTGCAAAGACTGATCCCTGAAATTGTTGTCCAACCGGTTTGTGGCCTAAAAAAAGGTTACTTTATTCCATCTGCAACACCAGGATTGTGCTTTATATTCTTCTTGCAATCTTTCCTGGTCAGTCTGAATTTCTAAGCAAGTCAAGATGACTCCACCACAACGGCACAAATCCTATAACCTCATTCATCTCATTGTTACAGTATGCAAAAAAAAAGAAAAAAAAGTCAAATAGACGATCCATACGTCACATCAGAGCCTGGCAGATTTGACTGGGAACATCATTACATTTCAGGGTTCATCTTTCATGCAAATTGCCTCCGTGAGCCTGGAAGTTCATTACTAATGGCAGTTCCCATCAAGTTGTAGGCCGATCCGAATACTAATATCCCCTGGTACTCAGAATTTGTCACCTCAAGTTCTCTCTTTTCATAACATGGCAATTACAACAACGTGCTTTTCCTTCATGAAATTAGGCTTCACCCCCTATGGCGAGCTTCCCACAACAGATGCTTTGCCGTCGTTTGCACAGACCATTGGAGCCTAAATGAACTAAATGAACAGTCACTTTATATGTATTGAGGCCTGGTGTGATAGCACTCTTCTTTATTTGTTTACTTAACTATTTATTGACTGTTGCATCAAACTTTTAGTTTAAGAAATATCTCTTTTTTTGGCAAAAGTTGAACAGAAGTAGTTTCTATGAGCCAAAGTTGCAGAATAGACAAAAAAAAAGTAAAATTTTAAATTAAACTTTGTTGCAAATCAAACATTTTGATTAAACTGTCGCCTGCTTTAAAAAAAATCTCAAATGTGGTCAACCTTTTCTGTTACCTTCCTCATTACTAACTGAGGTCGACCTCGTTACCGGGTCTGTTTTTTATTATCATGTGATCACGCCTAATTATGTCGTATCAAACTTGATTGAAATCGAGTTGTTGTATCCCAATCTGGGATCGGAAATTTATAATATTATTTTGATTAGTGCTACAGATTTAAAGCCTAATTTTCCAAATAAATACTAACATGAACAAATCATGAGTCTTTTGTTGTAAAATTCAGCAGAATACGGCACTAGTGTGAGAAAAACGTGCACAAAAAGGTAAAGTTAGCAGCATTTTAAGCTCAAAGTCTTTTAATAAATGCTGCAAACTA
>NW_023419849.1:0-2415 GCF_002922805.2 Oryzias melastigma
AAGAAAAAGTGGTTGTTAATAATTCATTTACTATGTTTTCTTACCTGTCTTAAAGTGGTATGTATCTGATGCTGTGGTTGATCTGGATTTAGCTGAAGATGATGACGGCTTCAATGTGGTTGTTGACTCAAAGACTCTTCTTTTAGACAATGGTTTCAATGTTGGTTTTGGTGTTGATGTCACATCATTTACTAGATGATGAGAAAGTAGAGTTTTGATAAAATAAGTATCAAGTGAGACATTTCACATGGAGACAAAATCTGTTTCTCACACATATCTGTTAAGAAGTAAATCAATCAGTTCTCATGAAAACTAAGCATTAAAATTTTATGTTTATATATTTAAAAGGCATAAATAAACAGATTGTTGATGTTTACATTTAGTCACAATTGATGTCTGTTTCCATCTCTTGAGTTGGCACAGAAAAACTGAATGTCATATCAAAGCTTCACAACCCTCTAGAGCAACAATGATCTATGAATTTACACAAAACCTGGAACTAAATAGATGTACTACCAATTAAAATGTCCCATATTTACAAACTTCAACTTTTAGAAAATAACCTACTGTTTATAACTGTCAGTTCAACCTGAAACTCTGTCTCCTTGTGTCCTGATGTATTGAACTGTCTGCAGTTGTATGTTCCAGCATCTTCATCTGTGATCTTCTTTATAACCAGAGAACATTTCTCTGTAACTCTCAGTCTGTCTGATTTAGATCCAACATCTTTGTAAATATTTCCGAGTTCAAACAAGGTAAATGATAGATGAATGGTCATATTAGTGTAGATCCAGGTGATCCAGTAACATCCATCACTGAAATCTTTTGCATCTTCACATTTCAAAGTGACTTCATCTCCAACTCTGACAGTCTCGTCTCTGAATATTTGAGCGTCTACAGTTTAGAGAAAGAGAGAAACACAAACATGTTCAGTTCTGATGAACATCTTAGACTAGATATTTAACATGCATGTTTAAAGAATACACTGAAGTCAATGTGGTTAGCAGCCTGCTCTCATTAGCATGAAGAACACAACAAGTCATGTTCCATGCTTTCAGAAAGGTCATGTTTGAATCTCTGTCATGTTTCTTACCTGTAAATGTGAGCATCCATGTCAGAATCAGAGGGAAGAGAAGTGATGTGAAGTCAAACATTGTTCTCTCCTCTGCTCTTCTCTGTCTCTTCTTCTCTCAATGTTTTCTGTCTGACTGACTGAAGACAACCAGAACTCTTGAGAGAAATACATCAGTTTCCTGTGGTTAGCAGCTCCTCCTTCCAGTCTCTTCAGATGTCTTCTTAACAATATTAAAACTTTCTTTCTGTCAATGTTCTAACTCATAATACTATGAAAGAAAAAAAAACTAAATTATGAAAAATACGGTTTCTTTGAAAGACAACACACATAATTTTGATGAATGTGTTGGTCAGCCTGTGATGGGCCTCGGGGGTGGAGCAACTTGGCAGTGGCCCCCTCCCATGGTTGCCACATAGAGACGGCCCTCTCCCCTCTTGGTTTCAATGGCACCTTAGAAATGTAGACCCTTGTTAGTGGTGCTTTGACATCACTACCAGCAATCAGGAGATGTCCTTTCAATTCCCTACCCCCAAATTTTAACTGCACCTTAGACATGTAGGGCCCCTCGATGGGAGGCTGTTTGGACATCACTGTGAGCCATCAGGAGATCTCCTGTCAATGCCCTACCTGCCAATTTTACCTGCACCCTTTATGCTACAACGATCTACACTCCAACAGACACATACAGTACACAAGGAAGGTGGGACCTCTGATCTTCTCTCCCCTACCCCATCCCTGGTGGGTGGAACCAGGTCCTCAGCAACAGTGGGCGTGTCCCTTAGGGGCTGGCCTCCTGGGCCCAGTGACCCTGTCTCCATACAAGGAAAGGGATCCCTGAGTTCTCTGATAAGACCACAAGCCTGGGATCACATCACATCTGAGCTTGGGAGTGTCTCTGTCCCTGTGGTCCAGGTTCTGGTCCTTGCCCTCGAGCACTGGACCTCTCCAAAATTTCAGCAGTGGGTAAGCCTTGTCAGGCCAAATTCAATACACTCTTAGGGGACCCCCAGTTCTCTTGGATGTTCTCTTCCTGAGTGGGGGTGGGCGGCCCCTGTCCTGCTCTCTGCTGGACCTTCCATGGGGATGATGGGTGGTTGCATGTCCAGCAAATCAACACACAGATTGCACCTGAGTGCCTCTTGTGGTGGACATGTTTTACTTTTACAATTAGAATGATCACAACTCTTCGATTGTGTTAATATAAACCCATTTTGTAATATAAGCCGAACTTTATTCGACTTATATTACAAAACGAGTTTAAGACGCTCAAGACGGGACTGGCGGCGGGGGGTGGACTGGTGGTGGTGTCAGATGATAATAAAAGGCCATGAAAGAAGATG
>NW_023419850.1:0-2414 GCF_002922805.2 Oryzias melastigma
CTTTGACTCGCAATAGGCATTCAACTCCCACGCGGTTTGTACACTTAAAAACTTGCATGAATGCAAAATTTATAAGTATGGAAGCCCAAAACACGCGTTTACGTACATCTAGGTAGACTTTTCATTGGAAGTGACCACTTGTGCACACGTTGCAGTAAACTCTTTGAACATAACTTAAGACAGATTTGGATGAGATAATGAAGATTCTTGTTGCAGCAGACAGCATCAAAGGGGTCTTTTATGATGGGGAGCAACAAGACTAACACTATAGTATAACTAATACGCTTTCCTTTTAATTTGATTTCAAAACAAATAAACAGCTTGATGACATGATAAAGTCACAATACATGCACTTCGGTGTAAAACAGCCCAAGTTTACATCAGAAAAAAAAGAAAACCTCACTTCCTGGTTCCAGCAAATGTTTGCTTCTATACCTAAAGCATGTCTTCATGACAGATCTACTGTCTATTCTATGGTGAGATTTTTTTTTTACTTCAAAACTGTTTTTTTGGGTCTAAAATCAAAAGAAAGTTTCAGAGGAATCTGCAGAATCTTTGGCTGCAGATTGGCTGAATGGTATTTATCCAATTTGTTATCCCATCCATCTGGAGCCAACCCAGCTTTTGTTGGGCGAAGCCGGGATGCACCTGAACAGGTCACCAGTCTGTTGCAGGGTAAACTATTAACCCATTTGTGAAAAAGCTGTTTATATCTAGCAAACATTGGATAGACAAGAGAGCTATAAATTGAAATAGTAAGATTTTACATGGTGTACAGCATTTTATTACAGTCTCTGAAGCCCCAAAGTGCTGTACAATTACAGTACCATGCACTCATTCATTCCCACATTGATGGCAGCCCTGCTACCAAACAGTGGCACCTAGGGTTGGGCACCGATGGGTTCTGATGCGGTTCCGTCTTGCCTCAAGGACACTTTAGCCTCGTTTCCACTGAGTGGTCTGGTACAGTACAGTCCAGTCTGGCATTTTGAGTGTTTCCATTGTAAAATAGACTCATTAAACAGTTCCTCCATCCTTTGTAGGTCCATAGAAAAATGGAATGGGACGGTTGGGACCTGTAAGTGAACCTGCGATCCACTAATCAGAGATCGACCGGTCCACCTCTGCACCACAGTCACCCCGACAAGTTCAAATTTAATTTGTCCAATGCAAGACTCTTAAGTGATTTTTCAGCTGAATGTAAAGTGACAGATATCTATCTTAAGTACTAGAAATTTTATTTTTGTGATAAACAATAAAGTAAGAGGTGAGCTAACAAAAAGATAAAGGTGATGTAAGATGATGTTTGTGTCTCTGTTGTTTGTTGTTTATCCTCAGGGACCTGGTCTGCAAATTAGCTGTTAGCTAGATGGCCTGTGCACATGGCATCAGTTACATTTGAAAATGTAACAATGTTTTATTTTTTTGTCCTGTCCATTTTAAATAAATAAAATTGAATTCAAACTGTGAAGTTTTCACCATAAAAAAAACAATCTAAGAAATTTCACCATTCTTCAAAATGACAAAATGCCGTCAGATGTAATCCTAAAGTGTGACAATTCAAGTTATTTAGAGGAATGTATGGTGAAAACTAAACAAAAAGGCTGATTTGATCCAAATCTTTAAGTAAAAGAATGAAGGACAGGCTTTGGACAGGTTATATAAGGCTCACAAAAGAAAAAGCATCAGACAAAATGACACTGTGAAACTGCTATTACAGATCTATAAAATTGGAAATAGATCCTGTAATGCAGTACCGCATTAGAAAAAAATCTGACCATCCTGTCCCCCGAGACAAAGACAACAACAATAGCGGAGGAAGAGAATTCAATTTCAGACGACAGAGCCCCTGATAGACTCAGATGATCAGCTCTGTTCCGTCTTTTCTTTTTTTCTTCCCGAGATGATACACAGGCGCACACAGGCACGTCAGTCAATATTGGCACACATTGACCCTCCCAGGAAAAGTCATTTGGAGTGACATCTACTCGTAGAGTCCATTATGCTCTTACTCCTCCCTCTCTGCCCTCGTACCCCCTCTGTATTTCTAAATGCTCACACCTTTCCGGCCTCTGATCTTCTCTGTGATTGAACAACAGAGAGACGCAGACGAGGCCAGGCCAGGCCCTGCTCGGTGTCACCCTACTCATCCACCCCATACACACTCCTCAGTACGCACACATACACACTGCAGGGCCATCTCATCCAAACAAAACCTCTTCATCTGCAGTACAATGAAGGCTCTCCTGCAAGCCTATCATTTTCACCGAGTTGAACGGTGATGGAGAGAAAAAGGTGGAGAATGGACAGAAGACAGGAGGACACGCAGAGTGTCGAAAATTGGATCAGAGCCGAGTGTTGTCATTTGGAGTTTTATCAGTGGAGCCTGACGCCCAAAAAGGTCATCTGACATA
>NW_023419851.1:0-2413 GCF_002922805.2 Oryzias melastigma
TTGTAATCCTCAATCACAGTGTTAAAGGCTTTCTTTCCATCTTGTAGTTCTTGGTAGATAACAGGGATTAGGAGCGGCCAGAGCTCTTCGTAGCACCATTCCAGCCTTCTTGTGATTTTTCCAGTCGATAATCACCAGCTTGTGTAAAGCCGCCTCACTGGTGTTCATAGAGCACACATCCTTCAACGCTGGCTCTAGTCCTTCATAGATCAGTGCATTCTTTTAAGGAATTGATCATTTGATCACAATAATCTCCCCAGAAAGATGAAGTATTGTTGCAGTTGTTGGGCAACTATGACTTATGTAAGCAGAAAACAGTGGAGAAGCTATAAAAAACCTTTTTCTTTAACAACAGTTAAATGTTAATGAATTGCACAGCTTGAGGTAAGGAAGACAAGAAAGCTGTACCGAATCCGGCTCTTGTTTCCTTTGGACGTTTATGACGAATGTGAAACATCTCCAGTCGTAGACGTTTGGTGGCCTCTTTTCTCTATGAACAAGTTAAAAAAAAACACAATTATTTTCAGCATAAAATACACTTTCAAGTGTCCTTTAAAGAGTTTATTATTTGTTTTATTGTTTTATTTGGTTAAAATGTCACTAGAGGATCAGTACCAAATGCCTTTTAGATTCAACAGTCTCCAGTCGTACCCAAATCCTCAAATTGAAAACGTTAGACTCAACTTCATAGAAGTACTTCTTGCATCTTGACCACCAGCTGCTTGTTGACAAAAAGATAAACTTTAGATCATAGACTCAAAATGTTTCAAATTATGCCTAAAAATTGTATTTTTGGGGTAATATTGTTCTAAGACAATAAAGATATACGAGGAACTCATGGCACTATACTTAAGAAATTAAGTATGGGATATAGGAGCCACAAGGTAAAGCCTTAAATTTATTCATACAGACTTTGAAGTCACTTTTATTTAACCATCAAGGTTTTATATAAATAAAAATATACTTTTTTATGAGAAGCAGTATTAGTCTGTTTTTATCCACATTAGAACAATATGTAGCATGTCTAGAACCCTTCACAACTATCTGTAAACTGTCATAGCCTAAGCTGTTTTCTTATTGCTCTAAAATCATTAGAAAAAGGAGATTTTAGTAACTCAACAGGTGAAACACAAATCAAACTAGAAAAATTGCATTACCTCCGATAATGCATGTGTGAATGCATTATCACGCTAATGCGGTTGTTGTAAATCGCGTAAATTGCTTAAATTTGCAGTAATTGCTTAAATTGTGTAACGTGTATTAAGTGCTTAAAGTGCGTAAAGTGTGTAAAGTGCTTAAGTTGCATTAACTAGCATTAAAAGCTTAAATTGCGTTAATTTGCGTAAATTGCGTGAAAATCGTAAAATGTACGAATACCAAAAGTTCGTGCATTAATGTCCTGAACGTGCTGAACGTTTTGATACCAATATTGTAAAAGTTTTAAGGTGCAGTAAAAAGTTTAAAATTTTCCCATTGACTTAACATAGGGCTGAAAATTCGCATAAATTGCGTAATATCGCGAAAACTGTAAAATTTGCGAAAACCAAAAATACAAGCAGTAATGTCCTTAACGTGCTGAACGTTTTGATACCAAGATTGTGTAAATCGCATAAAGTGTGCTTGAGTTTTTACGTACCGAAAAACGTACGGAAGAAAACGTAAATGAAGAATCTCAATAGTGTGAATGCATTGAATGCATTCACACAATTAAAATCAAAACAAACTTTATTTATTAAAAGCACTCCTTAGCAATATTATTGACTATTTTCAAATTCCATTACTATGCACCACATAGTGCGGTACGCCATTTTGTAATGCTGTCCGAATCTTCAATTCCAAAATTGAGTGCCCTAGAAATTTCCCAGAAGTCTTAGCCAAAAACCAGTGTGCATTGATGCTCACTAGATTTGCAAATATAGACCACAATGCACTCCAATTTTTGTGACAAAAATGTGTTTAGATGTAATTATTTAATCAACTATCCACAATTTAATCACCAGAACACAGTAGATTAACAAAAATAGATGTCCTATAATTATATTTAGTAGTTTTTCACTTTGTGAAAATGATGATGTCATATCCGTTGTTTAGAAAAAAAAAGTAGAGCTCATGAGGTCCAAATTGCTTTTAAAATCCAGGAAATTAGGGGTTAGGGCCGGAATTCTGACCCAACCCACCCTTTACTGCCTTCCCTCCATTGAATGAATACTTCTAAAAAAACTACTTATATAAAAAAAGAATATATACCAGGAGCCAGCTCAGCCGCAGGAACATTACTACAGTGCCCAACCAGACCGGGATGGCACTGGGGTCCACTCCAGCCGCCCCAGCTAGCGTGAGAACCGTGGCAACAACCCCAGCAGACCCTGTTTAATCCCATTCGCCCCGTTGTTAGTGGTAGAGTGTCCACCCT
>NW_023419852.1:0-2412 GCF_002922805.2 Oryzias melastigma
CTGATTTATAGTGTCTCTGTTTAATCAGTTAAGCTGTGACTACATTTCTAAAACAAAAGCTGAATATTACAGAATTAAATAAATCTGCACTGCACACTAGATATTATTCAGTGTTTAATATTTAAAGATAATAAAAATATATAGCTTTTAATGTATCCTATAAGTTTTAATACATTGCATTACGTGTCAAAGTCAAAGCCTCCAGATCATTTTATTTTACTGTTAATAATGTTATCTTGGGCTGATTTCTAACTTGAAAAATTTTGACCAAATATATTTTTATGGAGAGTAAAATATTGAAAGATATTTAAGATTTAAGTTGATTTATTCTGCAAAAATATTCTCACCTTTTTATTATTCATAATTATGTTAAAAAGTTACAGTTAAAAGTTTTCAAAATTGGTATTATGCTAGCTTGTTGGATTCTTTTGGTATTTACTAAGATTTTTTTAGGCTGTTTCGGAGTCTAGCTAATATTTCAGCTACAGGCTAGCAGCTAGCTGTTTTAGCTAATTTAGGCTTTATAAAAAGTTTTTTAGGCTGTTTTGGACTTAGGCTGATATTTCTGTTTTGGCTAATTATTTTTGCTTTCTTTCAGTTTTTTAGGGTATTTTGAAGTTTAGCTATTTTTTTAGCTGTTTAGCTGTTGATAGCTGTTTTGGCTAACCTAGGTTTTTTTGTTTTGTTTTTTGGGCTAATTTGGCATTTAGCTAAGATTTTAGCTGGCTATCAGCTTCAGCGTTTTCAGCTATCAATTTCTGCATCTTGGGGCTGCACGGTGGCGCAAGTGGTTAGCGCTCTCGCCTCACAGCGAGAAGGCCCTGGTTCAAATCCCGGCTGGGACCTTTCTGTGTGGAGTTTGCATGTTCTCCCCGTGCATGCGTGGGTTTTCACCGGGGACTCCGGCTTCCTCCCACCGTCCAAAAACATGCTTCATAGGTTCATTGGTGACTCTAAATTGCCCCTAGGTGTGAATGTGAGGGTGAATGGGTGTGTGATTGGGGCCCTGAGACAGACTGGAGACCTGTCCAGGGTGTACCCCGCCTTCGCCCAACAGTAGCCGGGTTAGGCTCCGGCAACCCCGCGACCCCGAAAGGGAAGAAGCGGTCAAGAAGATGGATGGATGGATGGATTTCTGCATCTTCAGATT
The DNA here is from genome assembly GCF_002922805.2 of Oryzias melastigma. Taxonomy (NCBI): domain Eukaryota; kingdom Metazoa; phylum Chordata; class Actinopteri; order Beloniformes; family Adrianichthyidae; genus Oryzias; species Oryzias melastigma. The sequence goes on from NW_023419852.1 coordinate 1,151, forward strand.
TCACCACTGTTATCTTCAGTGGCCAAATTCAGTTTACTGCATTCACACTAGCATTATAGCAGGTAATGTTATATATATGTAGTTTAAAATTATGTTAAAAAGTTACAGTTCCAAAGTTTTAATAATGTAGTTTTACAGTGTTCAATAAATGTTTGTCCTGTTCAGCCCATGACCTAACCTTAGATTTTGGCCCCTTGTATGAATGACTTTGAGACCCCTGCACTACATACATGAAAATGTGTTGGCATTTTTTGCTAAAATGTATTCACATATGTACACTTAATAGAATAAAATACATTTTATTCTATTTAGTGTGCAAGTACACAAATATTCCATCCACAACGTTGGATTCCATCAAGTTTTATACAGTCAAAATTATTAAAACTACAAGATCTTATAAAATACCAAATGCCTCGTTTCCACTGAGCGGTTTGATTTCACGGTGTGCATGTGTGGTGTAGACCGCTAGCGTGTCATTGTGTCGTTGTAGTACAACAACTAGAAAAGCAACAACAATGGAGGTCATCCAGCAGCTCCTATTTTTCCTGCTTTACTTTTTGTACATAGTATATAACAGGAGTATATTGTTGATTGAAAGAAGGCGGGTAAGAAGAATACTTATATTGGTGGTTTCTAATGTGGTCATCACTTTCTTTCAGTCAGCAGGTGGCTGCATCCCAACTGTCCCGTTCTATTTTTCTATGGACCTACAACATATGGGTCCCTCAAGAGGTACAGGTCGGAACGGTTTAATGGGTCCATTTTATAATAGAAACACTCAAAATACCGGATCGAACCGGACCGTACCAGACCAGACTGCTCAGGGGAGACAAGGCTAAACTGTCCTAATATGATTTAAAGCATTGAAATATGTAACCCCATATACAGAAATTATTTATAGTAGAAGATTATTATTATCAAAGAGGAACAGGGAAATATTTTTATTAATTATTTTATGTATTTATTTTATTCATTCTTTATTTAATTTTAGAAAAATGGTCCCATGGACAGAAAGTTGAGAAAATATTTTCTCTATAGTACTATGGTTTTTTTTGCACAGTAATTAAAAGTCACAGTTTTATTTGTTCCTGATGCACAATAACTCAAACAAATCAGTTGCAGAGTATGGTACATACAAAGTTTCAAGATGACATAAATGTGAAAAATGTGTCAGTAAATAAACTCAAACACCAGTGGAGAAGTGACTTAGTGTTTGTTTTCTAACCTTTAACATACTAAATTTTCCATCTGCTTTCTGCATG
>NW_023419853.1:0-2252 GCF_002922805.2 Oryzias melastigma
TTTATGTTAGTATTTTTAGACGAATAGGCAAAAGTGAACTTTAATATGTTCACCACGCCCACATTCTTAATATATTCATGTTATATGTAATATTGCTTTGTTCACCTTTAGTCAACAGCTTACTAACTGTACAGAATATTATGGGAAAAAATGAGCAAGCAACAGGGATGTGATAGATTCAAATTTAAATATGTAGCTGATACTACAACTTTTTTTTTTGAGAATTCAAAATGGTAGCCCCTTCCTTAGGTCAAAGGTCAACAAAACTGGTTGACGTTATAGACTAAAGCATGTGTGTGAAATTTTGTGAAGAAACTACAGTCTTAGAGCAAAAGTTTTCCTATATTGTTGAAAAATGTAAAAATTGCTCTATTTCACACAAAAAATGGCTGCCAAGCTATAGGTCCAGTTGCCATCCCATAATACCCAGCAAATATTTCAATGTGGGCCCCATATGGTTTGCCTTTGGGCTGAATTGGTGGGCCCCAGGTGGGTTTGTCCACAGGCTCCATGGTGGCCCCATCTCTTTTTCCTATATTGGCTGAGGTGGAGACTCAGTGGTCTGGGTTCCTACGCTAACCAGCCGCCCGGTGAACAGCGTAGCGAGCTAACAAGCTGCCTGACAAACAGTATAGCGAGTTAGCGAGCTCCGCTACCCAGCAAATCAGACTACCGTATTTTCCGGACTATAATTCGCGGTTTTTTTCATAGATTGAATGTCCCTGCGACTTATACTCCAGTGCGACTTATATACGAATTTTTAATGATGAGATATGGACCGTAATTCTAGAGTGCCCTCTTATGGTGATCTATGCAATTACTTTATTTACTTTAGTTATTCAGACGTGACACAGAGAACGAAGAATTTAATGGATTTAGTGATATGGAATGAGATTGTGTGCAATTAATTACAGTAAAGATACAAAGTTGATGAGTTCTTGAGGCTATAGTTAAATAAAACTGTTATGTTATATAAATGCTACACCTTTTCGTTTTTTTCATGATGCTAATATGTGAATATGTGTTGACACATATTCAGCCTGTTTTCTATTCACTTATGAATGTTATAACTTACCTTCCAGGATGATGTAATATCGTTTTTTTCAACCAGTTTGTAAAATAAATTACTTGAAAAAAATGCGACTTATACTCCAGTGCGACTTATGTATGGTTTTTTCTTCTTCATTATGCATTTTTTGGCCCCTGCAACTTATACTCCGGTGCGACTTTTAGTCCGAAAAATACGGTACTTAGTCCAAATCCAGCCAATGTGGGCAAACAAAGAGGGGGCCACTGTGGAACCCGCGGACAAACCCACATGGAGCCAACCAATTTAGCCCGAAAGTAAACCATATGGGGCCCAAATTTAAATGTTCGCTGGGTGATTTCAAAACTTTTTTTTTTTTCGCCCCAAAATTGACATCAGGTTGACGTATTTCTAAATCCTAGTGCATTTTTGAATGTGCAGCTGTCACAAACGGGCAGACAGCTGGTTCCATGTGCAACAGGTTTATTAGCTCAGGCAGGACGACAGGTGTCAAAACACGGCTAAAAGTACATAAAGCTAAATCAGGGTCAGACAGGCAGTGGTCAAATATGAGCGTGGGAGCATCAGAGATCAGACGATGGGTAGAACAGGACAGGCATAGATTGAAGCAAGGTCAGAAAAACCAGATCAGGTCTAGACAGAAACGCTTGGCATAAACAATACTTCGCACTGAGCAAGTCTCCGTGCCGTGCTTAAGTGTCATGTGCATGATTGGAAAGTGAGAGTCAGGAAGAGCGCGTTGGGATTCCTGGGAGAATACTCTGGAGACAGCTGGAGTGACCTTTGGGGAGACAGAACCCATACTCTAGACCAGGGGTAGGGAACCCTGGTCCTCGAGAGCCGCCTTCATGCATGTTTTCCAATATACCCTGGCATGTTCTTATTGACACACCTGAACCAGTCCCCTACTCATGACAGATTACCTGGTTCAGGTGTGTCCAGCCAAGAAAAACATTCCAGAGTAGGGTAAATTGGAAAACATGCAGGAAGCCGGCTCTCGAGGACCAGGGTTCCCTACCCCTGCTCTAGATAGTAGCAGGGAGGACGTTTTTGCTCAAAGGTGCAGTAAGAAAGAAGAATCTGGTCCTTGTAGTCCGTAACTGGTGTTTGACAGAATAAATACCCACAAGAAGACGATAGCAAACATATTTATATATAAGATTAAATATCTTTGTTATGACTAATTGTAGCAAGAAAAAATCTC
>NW_023419853.1:2265-2427 GCF_002922805.2 Oryzias melastigma
AAAAAAAAACATGTTTCTGACGGGAGTTACAACAAATCAGTACACCCTAAGAAGAAAAGCATTCTTTTAAAGCCTTTTCATCTCCGTCTTCTCTCCCTCTTGAATGGTTTTGACTTCGAGCTCCTTCGAGTAAAGAAATAAGAGCGGCACGAATGTCTTTTG
>NW_023419854.1:0-857 GCF_002922805.2 Oryzias melastigma
AAAATGTATTTTGACAAGGGTTGTTTTGTTGGGACATACTTTTATTTACAATGGTTACAAAAATAAACAGGAGTTAGAACAGGGGTGGGCAAACTTTTCCACTCGTGGGCAACAAAGAAGATGGAAGAAAGTACAGATTTGATAAAATTAAAAGCAACAAAATCCCTAGCAATCAACAGCACAAAAATAATTCTATTTTTTCCCACAAGTCATCAACAGCCAACAACAGCTTACCTGGTGGTGAAACTTCCTGGAGAGTTTTGTCAGCCTCGTCTTCACTGTCTGAGGGCTCCAAAGCTATTTCCTCTGCAGAACAGAAATAACATTTACAAAAAAGACAAGAAAGTGTATGACTGGAATCATAGGCAGATATAAACAGTAATTTACCTTCAGGATCTATTTGAATCTCATCTAATTTTTTTCCTTTGTAGTCAGGTATATATCCCTCTTCAAGTGCCAGCAGAACCTTGCTAACCTTTGCCATTTGCAAAGTCCCTTCTGGCAACCAATAGTACTGGCGGTGGACCCTGATGTCGTGGCCCAAAAAGTTGGCCAGGTCATCCATTTAATTATCTTTAAGGTTCAAGACCTTTGACATGGTAGCAACATGTTTTCTCAGTTTGGTGGAGGAAAGTGCCTCTGGGTGCTTAGCTCCACAGCTCCACGCAGTGTGACGAATAACGCCAGAGTCACACAGGACGCGATAGCGCCGCGAAGCGGCGCGGAACGGCGTGCGCTTCCATTCGGCGCCCATGCTAACCTATGGCGTCGGTCACACCAGGCGCGGAGGGTCCGCGCGGTGCAGCGCAACGTTTCGGCGTCTGGCCTATTTCTTCCGTGAGACGCGAGCGCTCCGC
>NW_023419854.1:1326-2409 GCF_002922805.2 Oryzias melastigma
GTGGGCCGACTGCGGAGTTGGGGGGCGGGGTCTGTGTCAACAGGGCCAGAGACCATCCCCTTCTAACAGAAACACGGGGTGATACCCTGGTTATTGACCATGATGGCAAAAAAAGCAATAGTTCTAGCAGAAGCGCCTGTCGACCGTCGCGGAAAAATTCGTGTCTGGTGTGACCAATAGAGCGGCGCGAATAGGCGCGCACTCCGCTCCGCGCCGCCTCGCGGCGCTCTTGCGTCCGGTGTGACTCCGGCGTAACATCTGACCCCCTGAAATGAGTGGCAGCATCAGGTCTCCCAAAAAAAAAGGGGGTTGTCTTCAGGTCCTCCACAATTGAACCTTGTCTTGACAAGAATCTCCATGGAAGTCACAACTTCTGGTGTCAGCAGAATGGGTACCTTTCTCCCTCGCTTGCCTCTGATTTCAATCCGCTGGACATGGTTACAGAGCTTTTTTTCTAGATCTGTTAAAGTGAGCTCCAAATCAGGGTGGATCTGTGTGGTATCCCGAAGTGCAAAGCTGTGGAGGTACATTTTTGATACCTCTCCCTCTCTTCTGCGGTCGAAGATGATTATCTCACACAATGTGATTTTAGCAAGATCTGCCCAGTGATTCTTACTTGGGTCAACTTCGAGATTTGTCTGGCACTCCTTCCTTTGCATGGAAATATACTCGTGCATTTTTTTGACATCTTCTGCAAATGGGAGTAGTTGAGGAGCATTCCATTTAGCTTCACTCATGTTCCTGAGGGCTTGAGAGGAGACAACTTCACTCCATTTTGTTTCACAAATTTGCTCAAACATTTGGACAGCATTAATGTTTTTCATCTCCTGCTACCATGGCTTCATATTCTACTATGTTTGCCATTTTTTTAAGTTATGTCCTAATGGTGCTTTAAAAGTGCTAGTTTCTTGACGTAAGCCTGCTACCTTGTGGACTGCCTCAATGACATGAGGAAAATTAGTCGGTAGAAAGAAGTCTGAAATCCTTTTCAGCTTGCCACATCTCTTTGCTTGTATAGGAAGGCGACCCGTCTCATGAAGTTTTTGTCTGATGTACTCGTGCTTTGTGACATCATGTCCATGT
>NW_023419855.1:0-2407 GCF_002922805.2 Oryzias melastigma
GTTCAGTCAGAGCATGTTTGTCTTCTCTGGGAGTAACCAAAGAGTTGTTTCTGAAGCTGGATGTCTCATTTCCAACACTTAAATGAAAATGGTGTTTTAAAATGTTTGTGTGACATTTTTCTGATCAAATTCAGCTAAAAACGGCATTTTTGAGTATTTCATATTTCTAGAATATATGTTGTGAATCAGGAACAGACTAAGAAATGCTGTTTGATATAGATCTCATTTGTTCCAAAGAAAACAAGCTGGCCGGCCCCACACTCCCTGCTGCGCTACATTCAGATGCATCCACCTGCAGACTAATAGATCCATGAACGTCTTTGTTTTCCTGGTCTGACCTGGAATCTGGGTCAGAACTGTACGGCTGGATAGTTCTGATATTGCTGCTATTTTTGTTGCACCTGTAATGTTAAGTTAAGATTGTGAGGGGCTTTGAGTTAATGCGAGAAAGTGTAAACAAATGGATGATGGGAAATAGAGCTAGGCTTACTCTGCAGCTACTGGCCCGCCCACAACTCAGAGGTGAATTCCTGCCACTCTGAAGAAACTATGTCCTTGAAAACACACAAGTTTTTTTTTACTTTTGCTAAAAACAGCAACATTTGCTAAATACCACTGGTAACCGTTTTAAATAGATCAAGAGATGATCAGAGTGTTACTTCAAGCTAATATCGAAAGAAAAAGTCACTGTAGGTGTTCCCTGGTCCATACGGATGCTGAACAACATCCAATGAACACAACTGGAATTATTGTCAATTTTGCACAACTGCACATCTCACTTTAAACAGTATTTATTACTATGCTGCAATTATGTCGTGTACTTCCCCTTTTGCCCTACCTCTGTACAGTTTCATATTATTATTACTGTTAAATAAGTTATTTTTTACTTTTATTCTACTTATTTATTTTGTTCTTATTTTTAATTTCTTTTCTATATTTTTATTGTGCTGTGCATCGCTGCTGGTGGACCCCCCACAATTTAACTGTTCCTGACAGTTACAATAAAAGTCTTTGAATCTTTGAATCGTTGAATCACTTTAAATAGTTTATTTCTTAATTTTTCTTTTTCTCCCCTCTTGAACTCTTAAAACTTAAGTCAAACTTCACAACACACCAGAATAGTTTATTTCAAGTCAATATCTGTTCCTAAATGATCACATGATTACGATCAAAAACATTTCCCCCCTATTTACCCATCAGGCCTGTAGGGAACACATAGACATATATTATCACTGTGACGTCACCCAGAGAAAATAACTAACCTCCATCTAACCTTGTTCTAGAAGACAAAGAAAGAATGAGCAAAAAAACGATGTTTTGGAGCACAAAGGGTTACTTTTAAACAAATGTTTCTTTAAAAGAGTTCATGTCTGTGAGTTTATAGAGATGTTCATTTAGTCAGTAATGTATGTTTAGGGCGACCGAGCGTTAGCATTAGCCGTCCTATGGGAAATCCCATTAAACGTTAGCATCAAGCTAGTGAATTTTAACTTTTATGTGCTAAATCGTTCTATATTTTTAGAGATTTATTATTGCTTTATTAAGCTTAGATCAATTCAAATCGATTAATAAATTTCATTAACATAGAGCCAAAGATCACTTAATTACTGTAAAGTATTAATATCATCATACGGCTGCTTTTTTTCGCTTCAGAATCCACTGAAATTATGTTAATTGCATAAGCAACTAAAGAGTTATGATAGTCAAAAGAATGTAAAGACTAAAGCTAAAGTTCTGGTGTGAAAGGCTTAAAGGGTCACCGTCTTGTCTGGAATTGTGACCTTATAATAAAGAGAGCAGTCTTTTTCTGGTCTGCAGCCTCATTCCTCTGTCCTCTGTCTGCTGGATCTCAGAAAAGGACGTGTTTTCCTAAAGTAACCGGTGTGTCCTTGTCCTCAGTTTGGAAACACGTGTTACTGTAACTCGGTGCTGCAGGCGCTCTACTTCTGCCGGCCTTTCCGGGAGAACGTGCTGGCCTACAAAGCTCAGCAGAAGAAGAAGGAGAACCTGCTCACGTGTCTGGCCGACCTCTTCCACTCCATTGCCACGCAGAAGAAGAAAGTGGGCGTCATCCCACCCAAGAAGTTCATCTCCCGGCTACGGAAGGAGAACGGTGAGAGGGCAACATTTTTATTTATTTAGTTTTTTCTGGTTTCTGCACAAACTTCCACTTTGGTGGAACTGTCAAGGTTACGTGAGACACTGAGTTACTCAAAGGAAATCTTGAAACCAGGCTGATATTCCCAATAGAAGCCGTCACTAGATGCTGGATGTAAAGCAGGGATGTCAAACTCAACTGTACAAGGGGCCAAAATCCAAAACACACCTTAGGTCGCGTTTAACCAAACAAGATAAACATTGATTGAACACTCTAAAACTACATTTTTAAAACTTTAAAACCATAACT
>NW_023419856.1:0-2406 GCF_002922805.2 Oryzias melastigma
TTTAAGCCATGTGCTAGCTTTTTGGGGGTTAATTTGACATCTACTAAGGTTTTTTTTGCTAATTTGGAGTTTAGCTAATATTAGCAACAGGCTAATGTTTTTAGCTCATTTGTTATCTACTGGGGTTTTATAGGCTAGTTTGGAGATTAGCTTCTATTTTAGCAGCACGTCAAACATTTTTGCAAAATTGGCATGTGTTAAGGACGTTTAAGCAATTTTACTACAAATGTTTCAGAAACTTAGGTAATATTTTGTGCTCTTTCATAGTTGTGTAATGAATTTTCCAGTCTTTCACCAAATTTAACATTTTACAATTTGTTCTTACATGTTCAGCAAATTCCTCAATTAAAATAAATTGCATCACTATTTTCAGCAAAAAGTTTTTGCATCTTCAGCAACTACTTTCAGAAAAAAGCATTAACACTCGCATTACTGCAAGTAAGGCAACTTTTCTAGTTCTATATTATTATCATAATTGGTATATGGTGGAGCTATATCATAATTACAACTGTAGCAGCATGATTTAATAAATAAAGTCATGAATACATTTTTTAAGAGATTAATTTAAATTAAAGCATAAATCCAAAATAAAATGTTTATTTATCAGCAGAAATAAATGTCTGTGCTAAAAGAACATAAAGATTTTGATGAGGAATCAAAATGTACATGAAGAACACTTTAACATGACTTTAGAAAACCATAAATACATGCTGTGGAATATTTCAAGATCTGAATGCTGAAACATCTCTGACATTATTTCTTACTTCAAGATTATTTCCTAAGGCAAATAATCAAATCATGTTCCCAAATTCCCCCAGGCTTTTCCCATCTTCAACTCTTTGGATTTCTCTGCATCTTGACTTTGTACAGTTCACATGTCGGTTCTCTGTAGTCTCACAAACACCCTCGTTCTCCCGCTCCACGATCCAGTAGGCTGCTCATGGTCACCAGAGATGATATTAGAGGAAGAACTGTTTTATCAACAAATCTCTTTTCTTTTCCTTCTCAAAACATGTTGGCATATATAGAATACAAGATGTTTTTTCTTGTTATAAAATAAATAATAGAAATAATAGAATTAGTTTTGGTAATATTTCTTAAAATAAGTTATAATGTTTTGTGTCAAAATAAAATCTTGAAATTTGCGATAAACATTCATATTTAGGTTTATCGAAATATTGTGTCCTAAAAATAAGCGTAAAAGAGCTTTACATCTTTAACTCTTTATAACCATTTTTGAGACCTTTATCTTATTAGCACTATCTAAATTTGTTCTTAAATCCCCATTGATTTCAAATTGGTCCATGTTCTCATGCCTGCAGTTCATTATCATTCCACTAGGGGCATTAGAAGAGCTTTTTCTACTCGATTCAAAATGGCCGCCTCCGTGAGCGTTCAAGAACAATTTGGGAGGGAAAAGTTTGGCTAGTTTTCAAAGACTTTACGGTTAGAATAACTTATCTTTTGTTATTAAACTTTTTAAATGACTACTTGCTGAGTTGAAAGAATGCAAAGTGTGTCGATAAATAATATTTACTCCATTTTAAATATATTTGGATCAATTTTGAGTCAGTGCTTTTTTTTCCCAGACACTCGTCAATATTTTTTACATCTAAAACTAACAATGTTGTGAACAAAAACGTACTAAATCACCCAGCATATTATAACTATCTATATTTCTAATAAAAACACATGTTGCACGTTTTTCTGTATATTTCCTCAAAGGGTATAAAAATATCTTAATACCAAAAAAGGATAATTTTCTGTCAATTAAATATATATAAGGCATATTTATACACTTTTTTACCTCCAAATATATCCTATTTTGAGTGGTAATACAGTCCAAATGTCCTTATTTCTAAACCATATTCATCATTAGGGCTAGAGTTACACATTTTAGGAACAATTTGTCTTAAAAATGATAAATAAATGTACTAACTTGCACATTCTGTCCTGTTCTTGTTAAACTCATTTGATCTGTTAGGAGTTAAATGAAAGTTTCTAGCGACTTTGTGCCTTGAAACAAAACCACTCACTTGGATACTGAAATAATAACTGTAATTGAAATATAACTTTGTTTCTTTATAGTTATAGCTTAAAATAAGATGTTTTAAGACCAAATGACTCAACAAAATGTTCAAGATTTATTGTATCAAAGCAAGTTGTTACATTTGACATTTCCAAGTGAAGCAAAAACACTAAACTTCTAAGTGTTTTAAAAACTGGCACCAAAGAATCTTCTCAAAATGATGTAATCTTCATTTCTGTGCATATCGACCTTTGTAGGACTCTGAAGTGAACGTAAAGATCTCCTGGGAGGTTTCCAAGTCCAACATCGTGACTATGAGTCTGTGTGCTTCTCTGGGACTTGTTGCTACTGCAAGTCATGATGGAGAAATCCTAATC
>NW_023419857.1:0-1867 GCF_002922805.2 Oryzias melastigma
AGGGTGTGTCTTCCCTTCAGGGTATTCTGGGTGTGCTCTTTGACGTCTTCATCAAATATCTGAACAAGACGTCAAATGTCCACATCGTACTTCAGGTTTAAAACGATAAAATAAAACCCTGTTTGCTCGGTTTTAATAACATTCTGGACTTTATAGAACCGGAAAAAAAACATGTTTTCCTGGAAAAGTTAGCACTATTTCTAAATGAAACCAGATTTTTTTTAAACTTTCACATCAACACACTCTGTAGCTGAAGATCATCAGCTCATAGACACAAATTGAACTGATATGTTAACAAAAAAAGCATCAACATATGCCAGCATACAGTCTCTATTGTCATTGAATCAAACTATCCTGCTGACTCAGCATAAATCCAGACGCATTGACACTTTGGGACCAAATTTTTGAGGTCAATTGGGATTGACAGGCTCTCTAGAAGGCCAATTGGACTTCATAGGATTTTTTGTGGCTGCTCTTTATTGACAGGAATGCTGAAGTGATAAATTAGAAGTGGTACCGAATTAAAATCACATCATCAATCAAACATTTAGTTTGCTGCCGTTTGTCACGTTCATGGTTAAAAACGAACATCAGAAGTCACTGTTCCAATTTGAAAGGACAGTTAAGAATAATATGAAGGCATATTGTATTCAACTGAGAAACATATAAAACGGGTGTTTTTTGTTTTAAAGTTTTTGGTGTTATTTTTTTCATGTTTTTCGTGCACATTTTTGAAGGACTACAAGAACTACAAACAGGCGGAGTATCATCTGCTAAGGAAAACTATAGGAGGCTTTCTGTTATTTTGGTTATTATTTTGTATCTGCATTAACAGTATTTTGAGTTTTAAAACAGGCTTCAATTCCCTCTTATTTTTCGTAGTCAAGAGCCAATCGTGATAGACCTGCTTGTAAAAACCCACAATGTGTCTGTCATAGACATGATCCGTGTCCATTTGTTTGTGTGTTCACTCATTTTTCCACTATGTCGACCGTCTGTTTTGTTCCTCCTACTTACTTTATCCTCAAACATTTTAGGGCACACAGTCTGTTATTCGAGATAGTTTTTATGTGATTTTCCAGCTATTTTTGGTTTTCCGAGATATTTTTTTCTAACTTTTCTATATATATTTTTAAGTTTTAAAGATAATTTTTACATGATTTTTGAGATAGTTTTTTGTTTTTCAAGATATTTTTCTCTAATTTTTTACATGTTTTTTTTTTGGTTTGTTATTTTTTTTTCTCTTTTCAAGATAATTATTTTCTAGACTGCAACAGGTGAAGCCCTAAAGAGAGAAGATAAGCATTGCATTGCTTAAACATGAGAGAAAAAGTAATGATATTCAGAATTTAAGTCGTTTTTTAAACAATAATTAGTGATATTTTTGTGATTATTTATGGTGACTTACTGAGAAACTTATATTGTTTGGATGGGGCCTTGTTGTGCACCTTATTGTTGGTCCCCACATGCATCTGCAGCTTCACATGCACTAACATCAACCCAAACCTCAAAACTTAGAACAGGCGGATTCTGTTTTCTAAATGAAAATATGAGTGTTGAGCACAAAGGAAACCTGGGTTCTGTTCCCAGTGAGTGCAATGATCTTCATCCAGTGTAGGTTCTTATGCAAGACCCTTCATGAGACTGCCGTACTATGTAGCCACAAGGGTCTCCCTGTGCCGGCCCCCAGCCCGGATAAAATACAGGGTTTGTATCAAGAAGGAAATTTGCCCTGCCAACCTGTGTCAATCTGTGGAAGCTTTGCGATTAGCTCTGTAATGTTTGTGGATAAAATAAGTAGGAAGAACAAAACAGATTTGCGAAATTTTGACAAGCAAATACAAAACGGGCACAGATCATGTATGAC
>NW_023419857.1:20190-22590 GCF_002922805.2 Oryzias melastigma
TTGAATTGATGGCAGAGATGTTAAAAAAAAAAATAATGTTAAAATTATATCTATTTCTGAAAACTCTCCTTTAAAACTATCGTTTCATTTTCAAATATCAATGAGGAGTAAATATCTGAATATATATATATATAAAACTAAATATTTTGAGAAATCATTTTTATTTTTTTTGCATTGGGTTTTATTCTAGACTCACAGACCAATTCTATCTTTACAGATACAAGATATTTTTTATGTAGTCATACTGTTCCAAATTGAGCGGTACTTTTTGTATTTCAGTGAAAATTAAGAAGTTGCAGGAGAAAATAAATTTCTCTAAATGTTTGTGCAAATGTAATCTTTATTCGAAACATAATTTGTGCAAAATTGCATGAAGTAGCACTTTTGAGCTATACTGGTTCTATTTTCAGTGCACAAACTGGCATTTAGATTGTTATTTTGCAGTCCATGACAAAGTTGGACTTTCCTCAGAACCTTCAAGAAGTAATTGAATAAACTTTTTACTTGTAGGGATGGGTATGTGTGTGTGTGTGTGTTCATTTCTTGCATTTTCGTTTGTTTGAGCTTCTGTGCTCTTTTGATGCCTTCCAACCTATGTTCCGTCATAGGGTTATGCCGGTCCAGGGAGGGGTGGTGAGCCCAATGTCTGCCTCCTTTTTATCATGGCAGTTTCAGGAGTGAATTGATCCTTTCATTTGTATTGACTTACCACTCTGCTGTTCTCAATATCCCCCCTTCCAAAGTTTTCTGCCCCCGCTTCTGCCACCCCATGGAATTTTATATTGGAGTGTTCATGTGAATACACAATTGCAAGTACACACTGCATGGCACAAAATGTGTTGTATAGGTTAAAAATAAAGTCACAAATTCAAAGTTACACACAAACAAGTAGACACAAGTTACAAAGTATCACACACACACAATTATTTTGAGAGGCTTCTTTCTCCATACACCTCAAAAAAGACAAATCCATCTTTAAAAACGTTTTTAGACCTTTAAAAGGGGTAAACAAGGTATTGTGTTGTTGTATTAAAATACAAATATGAAATACTGATAGAGGTAAAATTTTCTCAACTTTTAAGAACCACAAGTTTGGTCACATCTAGGTTTCTCTATTTAAGAGAACAAGAAAGCACACACACACAAAAAACTAAGGATGTGATAAAGAAAAAAAGGGGTTTTAATTATTATTTTTATTGCTTATAAAGTTTCCCCAATTACTTAGTAGGCAAACAACTGAATGATTTACAATTGGCAACATATTTTCCTATTTATTTTGAATAGAAAACTTCATTTAAATCCACTCTTTCAATTGGGCAGCTTGATGTAAGTGTCTTGAGGGAGGTCTGGGATGCTGTCTGGAATTATGAAGCCTCCTCCATAGAAGGCTGGAGTGGACAGAGAACCAGGATGAGCAGGATCTGCCCTCGCTGAAGATGTTTCTCCAAGACGGCCCTGGCTGACAGCATCATCCATGCTGAGATGAGAGTGTGTCCTTCCCCCCTAGGTCGGGTGGACACCAAACCCTGTAATCGATGGCAACATATCAAAAAAATGGACTAGTTCTCTTAACTGTTTTATATACATTTAGTCAGTTCAACAGAAATACAAGCCCATTTAGTTGATATTAGGGCTGTCAAGTTATCATGTTAATTGTGATTCATTAATTACAGACATTTTAGTGCGTTATTTTTTTAGTTTTTGTAATTTACTTTTTATTTCAGCCTTATTTTACAGTTTTCACAAATGAAAATATATCACAACTTCCTAGAAAGATAAGAAGCATAAATAAATAACCTGAAGTGAGAGACAACACCCATAGAAAAAAAACAAACAAAAAAATACTGTAGCTTTAGGACCGGGTCTCATGTCCTTTGGTGTTATCTATAATAATAATAAGTCCAATATATCCAATTCTATTGTCCGTTCGAAAACACTGATTGCACAACATATTTAGACATTGCACATTTCATTTTATATAAAATCAGATCTGGATTTTTGAATATACTGTAGACATTTTTTCCACATGGATTTAAATCTCACTTTCCAACCTCGAGGAATATGTCAGTTTCTTTAGGTTATATATGCACAATATCACATCATCCCATTCTCCCACTGTTGGCACCACCCCACAGCGCCATCTTCTGGTGACTGCCTTTTTGCAGGCCAATAACATAACCCTGAGGACTTTGTAATGTTCAACTCAACTTGAATCTATTGGCTCGAGCTTTCCTAAATACATCACTTCAAAAGAGAGTGGAAACCTTTTTTGAAATACCATCTCTATAACATTTTTAATCTCTGACCAAAATGGAATTATCAGTGAGCATGTCCGGAATGTATGGAAATGATGAATTTAAAAAGTTTTCAGCTTGTCCAGAATGCAGCAGCAAGATTGTT
>NW_023419858.1:0-2404 GCF_002922805.2 Oryzias melastigma
AAACAATTGAGCATCATGCCAACCACATCTGCATAACTTCCGACTTTGCGACGCTGCCAGACTCCCACATCTCTCCAAGCTGCAGAAAAAAAATGGTTCACTTCTCTATCTTTGCCAGGATGGACTACTGTAACACATTCCTCAGTCTCCAAAAAAAAGCACTTCCAGGTCCTGCAGATTGTGCAAAAATTGAGTCCATCAACCACATTCCCCACACACTTTATGGACCCCCCCAATTCATTCCATATCATTCCATATCCAGAAATCAGGCCAAACTCCCTCCCAGGATCACACTGGAGACAACTAGTGGGAGAAGTTTTAGCCTGAAGGCCGTACAGCGAGCCTTGTTTCATATTGTGTTTGACATTTACTAATTAAAACTGCGCTGAGCGACAGATATCCTTCATATTTGATATGTGAAAAACACAAAGCAGAGACAGCTTCACAACTTTAGCAGCATCACACAGTAACACTGTTCCTTCACAAGAGAAAACATGTAAGAAAAGTTTTTTTTTTCTTTTACACCTGAATGGATTATTTGCTTTTTTAAACAAGAATTGTATGCAAATCATAATTAACTTTGTTTTGAGTGCAGAGGAAGAGGAGAATAAACCAGCAGAGAAGAGGGGATGATGGAGCCTGAATGACTTTATTACACTAATTTACAGGGCTAAAACTAAATTACGGAGATATAACTAAAAACGAAGACAATTTTTTTGATGCATCACATATTCTATTTATATTATGATTGTAACATATCAAAGGATTAGGGGTTGTGTGGAGGGACGCTCCCTGAGCTTCATCTGTATCTGCAGTGACTGCTAAGTGCCCTCTGTTTGTACTTATCTCCATGCGGGAGAGTAAAAATGCATGTGAAGTGGGCAGAAAGATAAAGAAAAACACACCTACAGCTACCACCGTTTGTGTAGTTCCAGCCAATTGAATATAAATTGTCCGTAATATGAGGCCTTTTATGGTTTTGTTGTGGTGGAATCTGCTTGTGGTGCACACCCTTCCTCTGACACAGCGATTGTATCAGGCAGATGACTTGGTGGAGCATGAAAACAACTGCAGTTGCTCTCTGAAGAAAACAACTGCAGCCTAATAGATCTCAGTCGGCCGTAGAGCACCTTCCAGACCAGATCTGCAATCATCATTTATGCTACTGAAACAATAAGTTCTTCATATACATTTAAAAAATAGTTTTTCAATAAATGTCAGCAAAACTAGGAAGATTGTGGACTTAAGGACAAACAAACACACCAGCGTCCCGCTTCATCGACAGAGGTTGTTGATGTAGCATCGAGCTCCTCTTAGTACATACTGTATCCCTGAGGATTTATCCTGGGCTCTACTCATTGCAGTAAGACCCAATCCAAATTCTTCTCTTACACAGGGGGCAAAAATCCAAAATACACCTCAGTTCGCAGGCCAGACCGCATTTATTGAACACGCTAAAACAAAACTTTTAAACATTCAACTGCCTCCCCTGACCGTACTTTCCTACTAATACGTGTTTCAATAAGGAACCACCGAATCCCTCTCAAACCCACTCAAAGCAATTTTTGCTCACAAATTTAGAACCAAAACCATCAAATTGGGAAGGAAACCATCCAATCTGGCAGTGTTGGCGTTCGGTGAGGCAGTTGATGCGCCGCATGATGGGATATGTAGTTAATTTGTTACCAGCGCTACATATCCCCTGACCATTAATGCCAACAATCTAAAATGATCTCACGTGCCGGATAAAATTAGATGCCTGGCCCGATGTGGCCCGCAGGCCTTGACTTTGACAGGTATTTTTTATGAGTCACCTCCCATTTCCTCGAGAATCATTGGGAAGCTAATGGGGGGAAAAAAAAAAGTTGGAAGTAAAAATTGTAGATTTTAAACTGCATAAGAATGGCTTCCAAAAGAAGCATTTTCCTGTTCCTTGCTCACACGTGTTTTACCAGAATATTGTGAAAATGTATTACTCGGTTCATTGGGTCACGCAGAACAAATTGATATGACAAACAAAATAGACATATTAGGAGTAGGAGCATGGTTGACCAAGACCCTTAGTTGCCAAGAAAATCAAAAAGTTTACTTTCGCTGATTTTTCTAAAAATAACAGACCTAATCACCACCCCTAGGTGACCAAAAAATAAAATGGTTGCTGTGGAGATAAAACCATTACAAAGGCAGCCATTAAAAAAAAAAAAAAAAAGCTTTTCATTGATTTGTCCTGTGGAACTCTGATCAGGGTGGGAGAGGCAGAAGGGGAGAGTAGTATTCGCTCAGAAAGTGAGGCTTGGTAACAACGGGATATTGGCGTGGGTAGTACCTGCCAGCAATACAATGTCACTTGTGGCCGGAACTTACTTTGTTTTGGTAAGTTTCAACAATGATATCTAAAAATATT
>NW_023419858.1:20813-22112 GCF_002922805.2 Oryzias melastigma
TACAGTCTTTGATATGACTCAACTGTGGATTTTGCAACCTTCCAGTTCGAGGGCGGTAAATATTTCACTGGGCCACAAAGTTAGTAGTGATGAAACGTGGAATTGTTTAATGATCATTAGGGCTGGGCTATACTGAGAATTTGGGTATTGATCCAATACTGGTCAATATCATCGATATCAACACCAACACCAATATTTTTCGTGAATGCTGAGAATGTGACATGAAACTCAAAATCTCAATTGTTTTTAATCATCATGAAAGGCTTTTTTTTCATACATTTCCCTTAATAAGGGTTTTTTTTCAATTAAATGGAAAATAGTTTATTAAAAAAATCTTGAAATTCAATAAAAAGTACTGAAGTGATTGCAAAACAGTCTACAAACTGAAAGAAACAAGTAACTATAGTATAAAAAATAAATCAAAATGTTTAACGATAATAATAAAAAAAACTGGTAGAAATATAACACAAAATTTTAACTAATCAGTCTTTAATAAAAACAGGTGAAAAGTTACTTGTTAAAAACAGCTCATCATTTAAATAGAGTGAAAACAAGGTGAACAGTTCATGCTGCCTGCATGCACTATGAGATCTGCTGAGATCTGTGAGGCAGTGACTAAGCTGGGTCCTTTTTACAGATACAGAAAATAGTTTAAATATTGATATCTGTGGGTCAATACCAACTTGATATCAATACTATTAATATTTTGGATCAATCTTCCCAGCACTAATGATCACTTCACTTCCAGGCTGTGTGCTCCAGGGCTGCAGAACAAAAAGACGGAAGGTTAGACATTCCCCACATTTTATTTAATACATTTTGGGATTTGTGGAATTATTTTACAAAGATTATCACAAAGCTGACAACTTGTTCCGTCATGACAAACATTCTTGTTGTGACCTGGCTGTAAATATCTAATTGGGTCAAACCAAGAGAGACAACCTAAGTGAGACTCTACCACCATGAACTGAAGGACAGACAGACTCAACTGGACCCAAATATGTGGAGTTCCGACAACAAAACTTCTAACTTACCCAACTGTGACAAAATTTCAAACAAAATTTCACAATTTTGTTTGAACACATATGATGACTCTTGTACTCAAAAATGTCTTAAGAAAAAAGTCTGTTTTGGTCGTTTCAAAGGTTGTAAATGATGTTCCCTTTGACCCAATGAAAACAGGAAATGTTTGAAACAGTTCTAAAACAGCCTCCAAGATGATGTGACTCTAAGGTTTAGACCAGGGGTCTCCAAACTATGGCCCGCGGGCCGGATCCGGCCCGTCTCCACATTTGACCC
>NW_023419859.1:0-2403 GCF_002922805.2 Oryzias melastigma
GGAATTATTATGCAAACAGAATCCATCTCTGAGAAGAAACACTTCAACAACACGCATCTGTCTTCTTGGAAATTTGCAGATTACATTGAAAAAAAATAAAAATATCCTCTTTTTTTTAACAAACAACAAAAAATGTTTGCTTATGCTTTTGGAAGATGTGAGGGTTTGCCAGTAGAGGAAATGCACTTGCAAGTCTCCGTTTCAAGGCTCTCGATAGGTGGAGCTGAAGTACTAACATCTACAAGCTCTCTTGAAATGCATCCGACAGCTGATGTTTCAAAGGAAAAATAACTACAAGAACAATGTCACAGGACGACTGCATTGTATTACATCTTGTTTCCAATGCTTCACTTATTAAGTCACTACTTTTCTCATTCTGGTCAAGTGAGTAAATTATTGTATCTGTAAGTAAGTGAATGAACACAAAAACAGGGTCAACAATCCTTGTTGAAAATGGTTCTAGAAAGTTCTAGAGAGGCTTTTATCAACAGGAATTTATTTAAGGGGCTTTCATTGCTTCCGAAGGGGGATCCATCTGTCTAAATCACTGAGATTTATTTTGACATTGTTGATGATCAATCTCCCTGAAGGCTTTGCAGTCAGAAGCTCCTGGAAAGTTGGCGATAAGAAAAAAAAAAATGGCTGTCATCACATATAAAAACAATCGCCATTAAAAGTACAACACTGATAAATGACCAAGTGGATATTTGACAGCAGAACAAACTCAGATGCTGGAAACAGTTCAACACTTGCAGCTTTTTTTCATGTCATGACCACAAGGACAGCTTTACACTTGATGGATTGAAGTTCTACCCGGATGATCTGTTGGTTTGTTGTAAGCGTTCCCAGGGATCTTTTCATTATAATTATTTGCCAAAATCCTGTGACATTTTCTAGGACAAAGTTTGTGCAGAGTGGAAGTAGTTCATCAGAAATTCACCTCCAAATTGTGGAAGTAAGCCTCTAATGATATCCCAACATACCTTTGTTTACACTCAGTCCCTCACAACCCCAAGCAAACAGTAGGGGTGAAACAGCTTGCCTGCTAAAGGTAAAAAATGACAATACCGTGTCCACTGATGCCTGTTGTTCTATTACTATTGAACTTGACAGCAGTCTTTGACACGGTGGACCATCCAGTCCCGTATTGACAAGAAGATCATGTCGACATTCGTGGCACCGCACTCGACTGATTGAAGTCCTATTTAACAGGGAGAAATCTTTTCTGTTATATATTTCTGTGAGGCTTCCTCATCTGTGGCTTCTCTGTCCTATGGGGTACCACAAGGTCCTATCCTTGGTCCTGGCTTCCTGTTCATTTTAGAATTCAGTTTAAACTTTTACAGTTTGTTCAGTTCATAGTCTTGCCCCAGTTTACTTAACTGAGCTTTTAAATGTCCACAGCCATTTTAAGGTCTGCTAACCAATATTGCTTGATGAGCCCAGGTAATCTCAGTTATGGAATAACATTCCTACAGAACTGGATGCAATCCAGAGTTGTTTCCCTACTACTCACCTCAATAGGTTCAGGTCTGACTTCTTGAATTCAGTGTTTTTCTTAATAGATCCCTTTTCCCTCTTATTGAGTGATGTTTTGTGTTATTTAATACTTGAAATCTTCCAGTTAAGCCGAGTATCTTCCTTCACCAGGGTCTTCTCTCACTGACACCCTTTTTACATCATAACAAAGCAGTTCCCACACACAAAACAAGGAAATCAAGACACAGGTTTTTTAAACCTCTTTGCTCCCAGTGAGTCATAAAGATGCTGGAGCCTATCCAGCAGCTTCTGGGCAAAGGCCTGTAGAAATGTACATTCTTTTAACAGCATATTAGACTATCTCAGATACTCCGAACCAGCTTTCAGGGTTCACTGGAATGACCTTTAGGGTTGGAAATCTGTCTCAAACGTGGGCGGTAGTTTAAAGAGGAAAAAAACAACAAAAAAAACTGGTACGAGCCATCTTACAATGCTTTTGAAGTCAAACCACCACGTGAACCAAACATGCTCCACACCCGACATCTTCTACCCAAAAAGCCAATTTGTCCCATTTATGCTGCTTCTTGTTGATTAAAGTTCATAAGTGAATTTTTATCCTCACTAAATTGCAATTTTTAAATTAAAATGTGTCTTATGTCATTTGGCTAAGAACAGTATAATATTTTGTAAGCTAAAATGAACTCTATATTGGAATGCTGTGTGTTCTTGCACGAGGGTCTGATGCAGAGCTTACAGCAATACTAACATTAACAGATAGGGAAGGCAGAGTGATTAATTCAAATCAGATAACGACTAAGAGGTATCGTATCGGCTTGTTGAAACATTTGGTATTTGTATTTTCCAAAGGCTTAAAAAGTTTTCAAGTGAAAAACTTGCCGTACCTGTAAATCCAGTAATAGAAGA
>NW_023419860.1:0-2403 GCF_002922805.2 Oryzias melastigma
TCTGGAGTGAAAAACGATTTCTGCAGCCAATTCTCAGAGAGAGACGTGCTGTTGGAGTCACGGAGCTCGCCGGCTCTTTACAAATGAAAACAAAGAGATGCCAGAAGAGATTTTGGCTGATAGAACAGTAAATATTAGACTGTTAAGAACTTGTCCTTTGAGGAAGATAGGCGCTACTCTGTCTGAAAGCAAACAGGAGCATGGAGATGATTATTCATTTAGCGCCTCAGTGTGACCTGGACGCACACGGGAGGATCAGATCTGATCATTGTTGCTCCTGAGATGGTTCACATCGTTACAGTGACCCACCCAGTCCGACGGAATCACCTTTACATTACTGGTTGGCTGGGAAGTGGAAAAAGAAAAAAAAAGGGTATTGTAGTGTTTCTGTTCTATTATGGCTGAAGGGGGGTTAGACGCAGACCCCCCGCTGCCACCTCGTGCGGACACAGCTCCGTGAACGTAGCAGGTTGTAAACCATGTGACCCCCTCGGAGCAGATCCACCCGACACCCCGAGGAAGCAGAAGCTGCAGGTCACAGAGGGTGTTTACACAGCTGATCCTCACAGGGCGGACACGCGTGCTGCAGCAGAATCCCGTTTTAACAAGTCATTGCAGCTCATGTCAGCGTATCAGCTGTGATATATTTGCCTCCACTGCAGCCAAACTAAAACAAGAAAAAAATGTTGATTCGAACCTAAAACCCAGCTGTTTTAACCATCAATGTCTGAATTATTTTACATTTTTAATTCATAGCTATGAAATAATGCACTTCCTGTCACCCATCCCACTAGCTTACAGCTCCACACATCCTCAACCTAACAACATAACCCATGCAACAAAAAGGGCAACAATATTGGAGCTATTCCAGCATATTTTCTACATCACAAATACGATTTTTTTCAAACTCAACTTTTCGTCTGCTCCTGATTCACAAAAATTTGAATAATAAATTACAGAGAAACACTTTCTATGCATTATTAATGTAAAAAATGAGTATTCTATGTTCCAAATGTCTGTTTTTGGTGCCAAATCTACATAAGTGACATTTTCAGGAACTATCACTACAGTGTTCTAATGGTACAATGTGTTTTCTTATTGAGTCAGAACACTAACACATGATTAGAAAACACTTGTGCAATCAAGTTAACACAGCTGAAAACAGTTGCATTAGCGATAAAACAAACCTTCCTTTGAGTACTATCTGGAGCATCACATTTGTGGGGTCGATTAAACGCTCAAAATGGCGAGAAGAAACAAACTTTCATGTGAAACTCAACAGTCTATTGTTGTTCCTAGAAATGAAGGCCATTCCATGTGAGAAATTCCTAAGAAACTGTAGATTTCCTTCAACGGTGTGTACTGCTCTCTTTAGAGAACAGCACAAACAGGCCCTAAGTGGAGTAGAAAACCCGAATGCTTAGAAAAGTTGGAAACATTAGCTTAAATGAGCACTATTTTGGCGCTTTCTAAGGTCGTTATCACTTTCTATCAATCAGCGAGTGGCTATAGCGCCCAAACCGCTTTGTTCCACTTTTCAATGGATCTAGAACCGATGGGGACGTACGGTTCAGTACGTTTAATGGGTCCATTTTACAATGGAAACACTCAAAATACCAGACCGGACCGGACCGGACTGATCAGTGGAAACAAGTCTCCAGTTTGAGAAATACACACCTCACAGGTCCTCTCAACTGGCCGCTTCATTAAATAGTACCCGTAAAACACCAGTGTCAACATCTACAGAGAAGAGGTAACTTTAGGATGCCGCCCCTCAGGGCAGAATGGCAAAGAAAAACCAAATCTGAGACTGGCCAACTAAGAAAGAGATTAATACATAAAAGATGTTAAGGACGGACAAATCAAAGTTTGAGGCCTTTGGATCACTTTGTAAAACTCAAAACAACTTAGCATCCATCGCCATTGACACCATCTGTCAAGCACGGTGGGGGTAATATGATGGTCTGGGGATGTTTTGGTGCAGCTAAGGTTGTAGATTTGTTTTGAGTAAAAGGGACTTTAAATACAGAAGGTTATGACACCATTACTGCAACGCCATGCCATACTCTATGGACAGTGTTCGATTGGAGTCATATTTATCCTGATTTCTATCTTTGTCAGTGTCTTGACTCTATTTCCTGTTCATTGTCAAACTCATTTGGTAAATAAATCTTTATCTATATTTTTATCTTCTATCTTACCTTTATTAATGGCATCTCTTTGAACTGGTTATCTCTGGAAATTAACCCTATTCACACCTTGAAACAGTCTGCAACCTCTCCGCCAAGACCAAAGAGCTGTCGAAGGACACCAGGGATAAGATTTTAGACCTGAAGAAGACTGGAATGAACCAATCTAAAACAAGGAAGCAGCTTGATGAGATGAGATCAACTTTTGGAGCAA
>NW_023419861.1:0-2401 GCF_002922805.2 Oryzias melastigma
AACTGTCTCCAGTCGCTCCAATTAGACTCCGGTTTGCGTCAAAGACATCAGCCTGATCTCATTGTGCTCATACATAGTGAAAGTTCCTGCACAGCTCCAGACAGGAACTACTTTGAATGACGCACACGTCAAATGTCCGACAAAAGATTTCTTGTCAGTTAATTACCTTGAAGCTTTTGATCTGGGGTCTGGAGCGTCGGCTGGTTCGGGTTCTTGGAAGGGAAATAACAGTCGGTTCAGTTTCACACGAGGACCCACAGCTGGAGGTGGAGAGGAGATTCTGACGGTCCGGATGTGTGAGGAGGATTCAGCACATCAGGTGGAGATCATGAAACGGGCGATTCCAAAAGAAGATCCAGAAAAACGTTGAGCTTCACTGCATGAAAAAAGCTAAAGTAACTCAAGAGGACAAAACAAATCTATGATTTGGGAAATCCCATTATACGTTAGCATCCGGCTAGCTGACTTTAGCTTTATGCGTTAGATCGATCTCTCATTTTATGGATTAATTGTTCATTTTTTAAGCTTAGATTGAATAATTAATTTCATCAACCCAGTCCTACTGGAAACTAGGGGAGTGAAAAATATCAATTCAGTGAAATATCGCGATACTTCATTTGTTGATACTTGTATTGATGTAAAATGCTGCGAGGTGACATTTAAATAATTATTTATAAGCAGACATGTAGTTCATAGTCTTATTTTAGCTTTCCACTGACCTCTAGGTGGCAGCAAAACACAACGAACCTTTGACGGCTTTAAGCAACGAGATCTCGCGAGAACAATCTCGTTATAAACGTGAACTCGTGAAGTTGATATAGTGAAATGAGACGCGTCTGTCTTCATTTCAGTTATCTGTCGAAAGAGGAATCCTTTGAAAACGAGATGAGCTATCTCAAGGAGCAAA
This sequence comes from Oryzias melastigma, assembly GCF_002922805.2. Classification (NCBI taxonomy): domain Eukaryota; kingdom Metazoa; phylum Chordata; class Actinopteri; order Beloniformes; family Adrianichthyidae; genus Oryzias; species Oryzias melastigma. The sequence goes on from NW_023419861.1 coordinate 908, forward strand.
TGTTAAATAAATAAATATGGAACATGATTAAGGTACATTTAATCTTTGTGGGTTTTTTCTGATGCTCAAAAATAGTTTGTTGTGAAAATCAAACGTTGAATTTAGAGAAAAAGCACCATGACATTGTTTGGTTAAATTAGCCTCACACATGAGATACAGTTGTGGTGCTTGGTGCTCTGATCATCAAATAAAATGTATTTCACCCTTTTATTAACAGGAAAGATGTATTCATATTCAGAAAGTCTTTTCCTAAATAATGATCTTTCAAAAAACGTGAAGTCTCTGGTACATTTTTAGGACATATCAGAATATGTATTGTATCATGGGTATCATGATACGTATCGTGTGTATTGTGATGTTTATCGACTGCATCGTGATACTTATCGAGTGCAAAGCGATATGTATAGAGTGTATCATGATGCGTATCGCGATACATATCGTATCATGTGTATCGCAATAGGTATCGTGACTTTGTCATCACGATACGTAACGTATTGTGTATCGCGTTAGGTATCATGACTTTTTTATTGTGATCTGTACAGTATTGTGTATCGTGATGCGTATCGTATTACGTGTATCGCAATAGGTATCGTGACTGTTATCACGATACGTACCGTATTGTGTATCGTGATGCGTATCGTATCGCGTGACTCTTGCCAATACAAACCTCTACTGGAAACACCAGTTCTGACAAATGTTCAGTAAAAATAACTGAAAATCAAATCTAGATTAACTTTAATTTTTTTTTCTAATTCTAATTTAATTAGAAGTGTTTCATAAAAAGGCGACACCTGTACTCAGTCAGAGTTTTTGTGCGTGTACATTTATATAAAAATAGATTTTTTTTAATGCACATATAAAAAACCTAATCCAATATGACCTTTTTATATGTGTTTATAAAAAGGGAGGGACCCCCAGCTGGAGAAAGCACTCGTAAAAACAGAATCAACCTTTGAAACTCTCCAGGTTAGTGAGCCACGCCGGACTTGTTCTGCTCCAGTTGGTTGATGAGCTCGTCTGTGCCGGGTTCCCTCCGTTCTTTGGGGTCTCTGAGGGCGTTCCTCAGACGTAAATGTCCCTCTGCTCCTTTAAGTCACTTGTTCTGTTTGGTTCACTCTTGTTTTTATTTTGGGGGACTGGCCCATTCACACCAGAGGTCCCTCTCACAAATGGACCAGAGTTTGGTGCCTATGAAGAGTTCAGCTGAGCTGTCAGTAAAATGGACCATCTGAGATCAAAAACTGCTGTTCACCAAATATTCTGAAAACAAAATCTACTTTCACTCCTGATTTACCACCCACTGATTAACAGAAGCAGGACTTTCAGCCAATTAGAATAACAAACCGTTGTCTAAAAGTTGGTTTTTCTATCACTGTCTGGATTGTTGTGCACATTTTTATTGTTTTTTTCGATGGCAGATTGGTTAAAAAACATGAAGGACATGTAGGAGTTTGACACTTGTGATCTACACGTTCACCGTGCGGTCTAAGACCT
>NW_023419862.1:0-2401 GCF_002922805.2 Oryzias melastigma
GGCCCTAATACTCCGTCGTAGAAAAGTGTTAACGAACTTATAAAATAAAAAAAGGGAAAGAGGCAAACTCTAATTATTGTAAGTTTCTAGGTGGCAACTTTAATCCTAAAATGTATTCAGAAATCAAATATTTAGACATAAATAGCAAAATGACTTTAGCAGCGCTTAAAAAAAAATGTGATAACTTATGTGAATTACCTTGTTTTGCATTTGAAGTACCTAAAAGCTTTGTTGTATTCGTGTTTAGCACTAATTGTATTAAAAAATATAATTTTCCAAGCTCCCTCTGACCGTACCGTAGAGCGCAGTGTGATAACGCATGGCTGCAGCAAGGACAGACATGTCTGTATGGACCTTTTTGTCTTTGAATCAATGTTACTTAAATATTTATGTATTTTGTGCTTGTACTTCAATCAGTGCTGTTTTTACTGCAACACAGATTGAAGATACTTATTTTTGACATCATATCCTGTTCTCCCTCATTTCTTTCTGGGCAATTAGCTAGAATTGCGTGTCTGCTGCCTATGTCTGGGCAACTTGTGTTTGGATGTACATCATTTGATGTACAAATGATGTTTTTAAAAGTATATATATATTATGTATATATTTTTAGCTAGCTAACTAGCTATATACCAAATACATATGATGGTTTTAAATGTATATATGTATAATGTATATATTTTAGCTAGCTAGCTAGCTATCTAAATGATATATATAATGCATTTAAATGTATAATGTATATATTTTTTAGCTGGCTAGGTAACGCTAGCTAATACATATGTTTTTAAATGTATATATATATATTTTAGCTAACTATCTACCAGCTAATATATAATGCATTTAAATGTATATATGTATAATGTATATATTTTTAGCTAACTAGCTATCTAGCTAATATATAATGCATTTGAATGTCTATATATATAATGTATATATTTTTAGCTCGCTAACTAGCTATCTACCAAATACATATGATGATTTTAAATGTATATATGTATAAAGTATATATTTTTAGGGGCTGCACGGTGGCGCAGTGGTTTGCGCTCTTGCCTCACAGCAAGAAGGCCCGGTTCGACTCCCGGCTGGGACCTTTCTGTGTGGAGTTTGCATGTTCTCCCCGTGCATGCGTGGGTTTTCACCGGGGACTCCGGCTTCCTCCCACCGTCCAAAAACATGCTTCATAGGTTAATTGGTGACTCTAAATTGCCCCTAGGTGTGAATGTGAGAGTGGATGTGTGTGTGATTGCGGCCCTGCGACAGACTGGCGACCTGTCCAGGGTGTACCCCGCCTTCGCCCTTCAGTACCCGGGATAGGCTCCGGCACCCCGCGACCCCGATAGGGAAGAAGCGGTCAAGAAAATGGATGGATGGATATATTTTTAGCTAGCTATCTAGATAAAATATATAATGCATTTAAATGTATAATGTATATATTTTTTAGCTGGCTAGCTAGCGCTAGCTAATACATATGTTTTTAAACGTATATATATTTTAGCTAACAATCCATCCAGCTAATATATAATGCATTTAAATGTATATATGTATTATGTATATATTTCTAGCTAGCTATCTAGCTAATACATATGATGTCTTTAAATGTATGTATAATGTATATATTTTTAACTAGCTAGCTATCTAACTAATACATATATTGTATTTAAATATATATATATGTATTATGTATATATTTTTAAGCTAGCTAGCTAGCTAAAAAATATATGTATTTAAGATTATAGGCTCCTGTATATTTATATTTCTCATGCACTTGGTTGTGGTGCAGAGGTAGAACGTTAGACTTTTAATCAGAAGTACACAGGTTCGGTTCCTGACTTGCCATACCAAACCCCAACACTCCTCCTGGTGGTTGTAGGTTAGCACCAGTGTTTGGCAGCGGAGCCGCCATCACTGTGTGAATGTGCGAGTGCATGGATGAATAGGACTGTGACTGTAAATCACTTAGGGCCTTCTAATAACGCACTTAAGTGTTATGTAAAAATATGCATTTTTTTTAAATGAAGATACTAATTTGGGATCATTTAAGTTCATTTTTGAGGTTCTTGTTACTGTAAAACGACAATTACATTTTATTGATTAAAGAAATGCTTTTGTTCATGTTGTAAATGGTTTCTATATAAAATGAACAAAACAATATTTAAGTCTCCATTAGAAACCAGAAATGACAACGTTTGAGCTTAAGCAGTACATTATTCTCAGAAGATTTCTGTACATTTGTCCTGTGTCAGTTACCTTTTCACTAAAAAAGGATCTAAATTAAGTTATCCTGTTGCGCGAATTGATCAGTTGCCCAAGTTCAGATGTAATGCAGGCCTGCAGTTGCTGGATGAAGTTTTGTGACACGCGCCTAAATGCTTTCCAAAGCATTAAAAAAAAAAAAAAAAAA
>NW_023419863.1:0-1681 GCF_002922805.2 Oryzias melastigma
TTATAATACTAACACTAATACTAACACTTTAGAATACTAACACTATTACTAATACTTTATAATACTAATACTTTATAATACTAACACTAATACTAACACTTTATAATACTAACACTACTAACACTAATACTAAGTTTTTGAGATACGAATGTTTTCAGGCAGGATAACCCTGTGGAAGCATTTCTCTGCTAAATTTTTTGTTTTTGTTTGAAATCTTCTGAAAGTGAAAAAACTGTCTTGTGTTTCTAGCAGAAAATTTTCCCACTTAAGTGTTTTATAGCATTATTTTCTGCTGTTTCTCTACATTTTTCCATTTGCTGAGCAAACTTAATTATACAGATACAGTTTAGTTAATGCGCCTCACAGCGAGAAGGCCCCGGTTCGAATCCCGGCTGGGGGATTTGGGACCTTTCTGTGTGGAGTTTGCATGTTCTCCCCGTGCATGCGTGGGTTTTCACCGGGGACTCCGGCTTCCTCCCACCGTCCAAAAACATGCTTCATAGGTTCATTGGTGACTCTAAATTGCCCCTAGGTGTGAATGTGAGAGTGGATGTGTGTGATTGAGGCCCTGAGACAGACTGGCGACCTGTCCAGGGTGTACCCCGCCTTCTACCATCAGTAGCCTGGTTAGGCTCCAGGGAAGAAGCGGACAAGAAGATGATGAGTTTAGTTAATGCTTCCTTCACTGTTTTAGATCTTAGCAATAGTTCTATGAATTTCCTGACAAATCTATAAATGTCGTGTTCTTATTTTTGCTGAAGGAAGCATTTCTTCAATTTTCTATCATTAATAAAAAATATAATTGTCTGCAACTGCCTTAAAGAGACTTTCCATGTAAGAAACATGTTTTTTGCCCTAAATTTTATTTAGAAACAATAAAAATAAACAGGCTAAACTTGTTCTTGTTCTTGTTTTCAGTGTAACTGCTTTGAGAAGCTCAGACGTGACTTCCTGCTGCACTTAAAATAAGCAGAAAGGCGTAAACTAACCTTGACATCCTGACGTCCCGTCTCTGTCGAGGATTTTCTTTGTCATTAAATTATACAGTGTTTGTAAATCCAGCTCAATTATTAATATTTATACGCTAACGTTTCTGCATTGAAAATGCTTCAAGGGTAAAGCTGCATGTTTCCAGAGAGTCGGCATACGCAGCCGTGAAGACACAGATCAGAGGTCTGACTTCCCGACCGCCGCCTCTCCTCCAGTTTTCATAATATTTAGGCGATTATGCAGAAACTGCAGAACAACAGTCATCAGGGCGCCGGCGGAGGAGCATCACTGAGGCACCAGCAAATTGTTTGAATTACCACCACCACCAGCTGCCGCCTTCACCTAACATTATCAATTTGCATATATGAGTAATGAACCATCTGTTTGCAGAGCTGCCCTTTCCAAATGCCACGAAAGGTCAGGAAGCAATGAGTCAAAGTGTCACGCCGCCTGGCGAGGAGGCGCAGCTTTACATATTATCTTATGCATGAAGACGGTAAACAGTAAACATGACGGAGTTTGATCTGGAAGGAGTCGAGATGTCACGTGAACGTTCCCATCTCTGCTTCAGCGGACCTGAGCGGCTTCCTGCAGCAGGATTTTAGATTTGATGAGACGTCAGATTCCTGACAAATATTGATGTGTATGTTAGAGTCCGATGAATGTACCTTTTTGTTTTATAAGAGTGCGA
>NW_023419863.1:1710-2399 GCF_002922805.2 Oryzias melastigma
CGGAAGGTTACGCTGCTGTATAAATAAAGGCGGAACATCCTGCCCCGTGCGCTTCGTGAGTGACGGACATGATGGATACCGGAACAGTGAAGAGTTGTCCAAAGTCTCTTTTATTACCGGGCTGTGTGTAATATTAAGAGGAGATGTCTGTTCCAGAGAGCACGGGAGAAGGCTCACGTGCAGCAAGAGAGAGATCCGCTGCAGGAGATTCTACAGTGTAGTTTCACAGAGTTTGAAGAGCCTGAAGAACAGCAGCTGAAACTCAGAGCAGCTGGAGAGCAAACTGAAACTTTTGATGATAACACCCATAAAAATGTTCTCCTGTGTTACTTTTTTACCTATTACTTTTGTCTTCTGAAACACCTGTGCATGACAGGTGCACGCAGAACCTCAGATCGTTACCAAACCAGAAACCACACCCACAGTGGCGGTCTGTACTCCCGTTTGGCTGTTTGGAACCCAAATTTTAATTAGCTGAAGAGCCCGAAGCTTTCTGATGAAGCAACATATGCAGAACAAAAACAAGCCCCGACCATCACATCCACGCTACCATGCTTTACAGTGATTGACTTGAGCCTAATTGTATGAGGGGGCGGGGCTTTGAGGCCATTGGCTGTAGATGTTATGGTGATGTCATCTCCACTTCAGAACAGTGTTGGCACCGTCTGTGTCGTGCTTCTTTCAAATGA
>NW_023419864.1:0-2399 GCF_002922805.2 Oryzias melastigma
AAGATAAAAAAAATCCTGAATTGGTCAAAACTGCTAGCATCAAGCTAAAATATGAGCTAAACTCCAAAATAGCCAAAAAACTGAAAAAAATCCTAAACTAGCAAAAACTGCTACCATGCAACAGAAATATTTGGTAAACTTCAAAATAACCTAAAAAAATGAAAACAGCCTAAATTAGCCAAAACAGCTGAAATATTAGCTAAATTCCAAAGTAGCCTAAAAGAAAAAGCCTAAACTAGCCAAAACAGCTAGCAGGCAGCTGAAATAATTGCTAAGAGGCAAATTAGCCTAAAAAAACATTTAAAAAAAAGCCTAAAGTAGTCAAAATAGCTAGTAGGCAGCTTAAATATTTGCTAAGATGCAAATTAGTCTGAAAAACTGAAAAAATCCTAAATTAGCCAGAATAGCTAGCATGTAGCTGAAATATTAGCAAAAATCAACAAAAAAATCCTAAATTAGCCAGAATAGCTAGCATGTAGCTGAAATATTAGCTAAACTCTAAAATAGCCTAAAAAAACAAAAAAACAAAAAAGCTTACACTAGCCAAAATAGCTAGCAGGCAGCTGAAATATTTGCTAAGCTCCAAATTAGCCTGAAAAACTGAAAAAATCCTAAATTAGCCAGAATAGCTAGCATGTAGCTGAAATATTAGCTAAACTCCAAAAAAGCATAAAAAAACAACGACCAAAAAGCTTAAACTAGCCAAAATAGCTAGCAGGCAGCTGAAATTTTAGCTAAGCTCCAAATTAGCCTGAAAAACTGAAAAAATCCTAAATTAGCCAAAATAGCTAGTATGTAGATGAAATATTAGCTAAACTCCAAAATATCATAAAAAAAAAACTTAATAAATACCAAATAGTCCAAAAAGCTAGTAGAATGGCGGATGTCATTATAACTTTCAACTTTTCTACACTCTGACTCCACATGATATAAAGTAAGGACTAATCAACTATCAAATTAGTCGTCGACTATTTTAATAGTCGATTAGTCGTCGATTAGTTGTCTAATCGTGGCAGCCCTAGTTGCTTTCTAGGACATCTACTGCAGAGCGGCAGGAACTTATTTGAAATTTGTCTCAGAGTTGTAGGCAGTACTGTTGGTGTGGTGCAACCCCGCCCCTCTTTCCACTTCCGTTGCTGAGAGCTCTCTGCTTACTTGCTCTCCCGTTAGCTTATATGCGCCTAACTTATTTCCGACGTCACAAATACAATTTTTTTTACAGAAATTTTGTATCTGCTTCCGATTCACAACGATTTAAATACTCAGAAAAGCAACTTTTAAAGTACCCCAAGAACATGTTAACAATGCCCAAAACAAGTTTTTATTGGAGTAAGTCTTTTAAAATGCTTCATTATGAAAAAAAGGTTAAAGGTATTATTTAGAAAAACCTTAAATTAAATCAGACTTTGTTGGGGTGGGTTTTGGTATATCATATTTTCTGTTTATAACGAAAAAAAAAAACCATTACAAAAGCATTTTTTTTAAATTTAATAATTACATGGGTCAAAAAAAAAAAGAATATGTTTTCAACTATTTTCACTTGCACAATAAGGAACCGAACTGCAACAAAGTGGTACATTACAAAGAAAACTGCTTAAAAGTGTCATATGAGATTAAAAAGATTTAATTGAGCACATCTTTAAAACTATAGAATACTGTAATGTGATGAAAAGAAAAGACAGCAAAAATGCTGCAACTGTTTAAAAAAATGTTTTTTTTTTAATTCAAATATGAATAGTACTTGTATTTTTTGCACTTTAAAACACCATTAGAAACACAATGTAAAATTGAATAAATTCAGAAAGAAAAATTATAGAAAAAACACCAAAATGCAATAAAATACATAAAAGACAGAAAAAGATCAAAATAAAACAAGATACCACCAACTATAATTAAGTTATTCTAAAAACAGAACGGTCTTGTTTCAGTTTTAAAACACTTCGCCCTTTCTTCCTAAATGAAATCACAAAATCATTTTTAAATGTTTAAAATATATAAAAATCTTTGGTGAAAAATACCCATTAAATTATAGAATGACTTCTCAAGTTTTGGTTAGCAATGTAGCAAAAAAATAATGTTAAAACAACAAAAAAATAGAGATTTTTTTAATTTTGGGAATGTATTAGTTTAAAAAAACAGATTTATTATTTCTAGGACTAAGCAGTTTGAGCTGGTTCCAATCAGAGAGCAGCTTGATGACACAGAACAGGAGGAGGATCATTGTGGACATTTTTTTTCTTTACTTGAAATTTTTCTTTTTTTATCTGAAAACATTAAAGGTATGACGACCTTTAGGCTTGATTGTTGTCATCTTTGCAGTTTTGTTGTCTTGGCTAACGCTTCACTAGCATCCCTGGAAAGTCGGTGAAAATGTCGAGTCATGCTAGGAGTTTATTTGG
>NW_023419865.1:0-2398 GCF_002922805.2 Oryzias melastigma
TCAGCCTTTCCAGCTATCAGCTCTAGCATCTTCAGCAGCCGAATTCAGCTTACATCATTCATACTAGCATTATCGCAGATCATGCTACATATCTAGTTCATACATTTGTTGAAAAGTTATGGTTTTAAAGTTTTATAAATTTAGTTTTAGAGTGTTCAATAAATGTTTATCCTGTTCGGGCCGCGACCTAAGGTGTGTTTTGGATTTTGGCCCCTTGTGCGATCGAGTTTGACACCCCTGATCTAAGACATGAAGAAAGAAGGACAGTGGTAGCACAGAAACAAACCCATCACAGACCTGACCTTGTTTTGATCTTTGAAGAATTGTTAAAGGGGGAGCCAACCGAGCTGAGGCACTTGGCTGTCGGTCATAATAACTTGAGTGTAAATCCTTCCGCACAGCTATCATTTAATCACGGCGATCCCCCCCCTCTCCTTCTTTTCCCTACAACACCCCCTGGACACACACACCAGCACACACTCCTCTCACTCCCACACTGTCCTTAACAACCAGCTCACAGTGGGAGACTCACAGTCCTCGCCTGAGGCTCATCAGTGGGCATGCTCACTGGGAGCAGCAGCTCTGCTTTCTGAAAGGGGTCTGTCTGAAGTCGCTCTCGAGTGAGGAGCTCGCTGATTGGGAGCAAGAATCACACTTACAGACTGGTAAACATCAGCTTGAGTACAACATAAGATTTAAACAAACCACACGTTTGTCCTCTGTATGTGAGAAATGATCACTTTAACAAATTCAATATTTACGCGTCATGTGGAAACCACACGGCTGCAGCTCTGGGGCGTAGTTTTCCAGTGATGTTTCAATTGAGGCAGAAAAATGTTTGTTTGCTTAATGCTCAAATAAAACCTAATTAGCTCATTTTTTTCATTTATTTGTAAAATATGTGGTAGAATTTTGATGCAAGTAGCAGGCCTTTTTTTAATGGTTACACAACTAATATTTTATATTATTTGTAATATTACACTCGGCTTCTGAAAGTCTCCTAACTTTCATTTTTAAAATAAAACCTGCATTATTAACGTAGTTGTGTTTCCTGATATATTAAACCATAAAACTGCTCTCAAGACTTGTCATAAAGCAGACTTTTGCAGTTCCCTTAACTCTTTTACTATTCTATCTGTGACTGCAGATAAATTGACATTGATTACAATAATAACTGACTTTTCTGCTCTCGCCGGCCCTTTGCTGTCTCTCTTTTTCTGCTTTAATTCCTCCATCCATGATTTTTCTCTGCTCCCTCGATCGCTCTTATCATGCTGCGTCTCGTAATTATATACCTCTTGTTCCATCCAACGCTCGTGACTGATTTTCTGTCCTCTACTGACACGCTCCGCTGCTTGCAGCCTGTTCTCCTGGGTTCTACGGGCACCGCTGCAGCCAGACGTGTCCGCAGTGTGTGCACAGCACCGGGCCGTGCCATCATGTCACCGGTCAGTGTGAGTGCCTGTCCGGCTTCTCTGGCTCACTCTGCAATCAAGGCAAGTAGCCCTCCAAATTCTTCTGACCTTTTGCTGCAGTTTCATTTTTGGCAAAGTAAATCAACTCTTTTGACATTTTAGCTTTCACTGTGAGAAAACAGAGTCCAAAAATGTATATATAGGGTTGAAAATTATTACCCAGAGCCTAATTGTTGAACAATTAAATGCTACTTTTGGATTGAAAATGTGTAACATTTTAGTCTCCATTTAAAAAAAGAAAATATTTTTTGTGTGGTTAAATGAATAAATTAATTATTCTTTATTTATTTACCACTTTAAAATGCTATCAGGGTGCCAAACTTCTTTACAATGAACAATAGAGACTAAATAAAAAATTAAGTGAAATAAGATTAACACCATAAAATCCCAAAAGGCAATAAAATACATACAAACTGATAAAAATAAAACAAAATAAAAGAAGATACTACCATCTACTGACTACTTAAAGTCAATTTTAAGTCTTAAGCTGACATGCTGTTACACTATTTGTTACACTTGAACCCTGACTGAATATTTATCAGTGTATATCAACAAAAATAAAAGAAAAAAAAAATCTTGAAAAACATTTAAAAAACAGCCTTAAAAAACTAATAAAAGAATGAGACCCACTTTCTCAAACAAAAACCACATTAAATAAATATTGATGTCCCACTTTGTAACCATGCAAAGGGAGCTGCTTGTAAATTCCTTTCTAGACGCGCACAGACAAAGGAAGCGGCGTGTAAACATCTGCTCTTCTTTTTAAACTCAGACACAACCCAACATGTCTTTGGTGCGTTGCCTCCACAGCGATCTAATTATACAGAAAGAGGTTGAAAATATCTCGCACAGACATCTAAAAAGATTAACTTTCTTTAAGAAGAGCTTGATTTAGATATTAAGCTTATGTAATTCTCTGTAAG
>NW_023419866.1:0-2398 GCF_002922805.2 Oryzias melastigma
CAACCTGAGGGGCCGATGCTTGACACTTGCTGCTGCTGCTGCTGCCAAGGGAAAATGTTGGGGACTGTGACATTCTGTGTGCAATTCTGTCTCTGTAACAAAAAAAACAAAAAAACAACAGAACATGAAAATGATGAAGGAAATTTTTGATGAAGATGATTGAGAAAGAGGAGTTACAATTTTAACAGCACACAATTTTGATATATAAAGAACATAACGACAACTCTAACACTTATTTCTTTTATACCTTAAGGATTACGCTTATTAGATAGTTAGGTTCATATGATAAAAATAAAGACATCATAAATAAAAATGTCCTCTAAGTTGAATGATATTGAAAAGGGAATCATTTCTGCCAGGGTTGAAAAAAGTGTTTGTGTTCTCTTATCCTTGTCAGATCATCTCCTAAATCTGAGGTCTGCAATCTGCAGCTCCAGAGCCACATGTGGCTCTTTTACCTCTCCATGGTGGCTCTCCGGCTGAAGAAAAAATAAAATAATAGTAATTTTCCAAAAATTTAGAGCTTAGCTTCTATTTTAGCAACATGCTAATGTTTTTGACTAATTTAGTTTAGTGATTCATTTTATGCTAATTAGGAGTTTAGTTAATATTTTAGCAAAATGCTGACGTTTTCAGCAAAATTGTTATCTACTCAAGTTTTTGAGGGATAATTTAGAATTTAGCTTATATTTTAGCAACATGCTAACATTTTTGACTAATTTAGTTTACTAAGGAATTTTAGGCTATTTTGGAGTTAAGCTAGTAATTGAGCAACGAGCTAGCATTTGGGGGGGTAATTTGGCCTGTAATGAGTTTTTTATGCTAATTTGGAGTTTAGCCAATATTTTAGCAATAAGCTAACATTTTAAACTAATTTGTTATTTACTGGTGTTTTAAAGCTAATTTAGAGTTTAGCTTTTATTTTAGCAACATGCTAACATTTTTGGCTGACTTCATTTACTGAGGAATTTTTTGCTAATTTGGAGTTCAGCTAGTAATTAAGCTAGTTTTTCGCTAATTTGGTCTCTACTAAAGGTAAAAGGTAAAAACAAACAACAAAAAAAAATCCCATTTTGAGATGTGATAGTTTCTTTTAATATTTTTGCTTTTGTTCATGCCAAAAATACTTCACATAATTCCCATTTACTAAAAAAATAAAAAAAAACAAAGAGAATGTCATGAATGCCAATTTTCTTAAAGGCTAAAGTAAGTCCATGCGGCTCCTTTAAGGTTTTGATAGAAAACGATCCCAAATGGCTCTTTTACTGTTAAAGGTTACCGACCCCTGTCCTAAATCATTTGTAGTTTATCAATCTGTAAGTCTCCTAAGCTTTTCTGACTGGAGGATAGCGAGTGTGGGAACAGTGCAATAAACTGTGACAGCAGATGAACATGTGTTGGGGGGGGTTACCGGGGGTTACTGATTGTGAGGAAGTGTTATATGATCCCGGCAGAAGTGAGAGACACGTGGCTCTGATTCCAGTAAAGATAACCTGAACCTCCACATAAAGCAAGCTCATTAAAACTGCCAACAAAGCATGATGGCTGTCAGGTCACATGAAGCTGAACAGTGCTGAACCAGACAAAGTGGAATCAGCCTCTCCCAAAAAGAGAGAAGTAGCAAAAAAAGGCGGTTTCTGTTCGAGTCAAAGGAGGCTTAAATATCAACGTGAAAGCTGAGAGACTGCCTTTTATCAGCACCGTCGCAACAAATCCTCTCATCTGTTTGACAGGCCCACTGCCGCTCAGCGGAACAAATGCCGCACTCGCGCCTGTTCAATCAAGAAACTGATAACCCTCCACACAGAGCACGTTTGACCCAGAAGCAAAGCTATGTATTTGTAACAATATAAAACACATATGGAGCCACCTGACTGTCAACACTTTGTAAAAATAGCAGAAACATGACATTTTAAGATGTGGAAGTCTTAACTCCATCTGGTTTAAACATGTCTAACTTTTAATCACTCATTTGAACTATTTTTGAGTTATTAACATACACAAATTCCTGTTTGTCAATAACTCTGAAACTGCGCAAATTGGATTTGGGATAATAAATTTTCCTAATGGAAACACTACAATTGTGAAAAAACTTGTATTTATCCAAAAAAAAAAAATTTGATTTTGTGCTTGGAGTTTGTGGTCTTTGAGGCATATAGAAAATGGCATATTTTACAAGAATGCAATTAAAATTTTCAAATTAATTTAGAAGAATAACCAGCAACTGGGTGCCACAGGATTTCCTACAGTATCAATAGTTGAGCGTGTCATGTGGAATTGCCATGATTTACCAAAATTGCTTCATCTGTATCCGCCCCCACGTAGCTTGCTGCTCCATGGCCTGAATAAGACGTCTCCTTTGATAGATGATGATGAGCACTAGTCATCACGCTAGTGC
>NW_023419867.1:0-898 GCF_002922805.2 Oryzias melastigma
GTCAAAGAAAATATCACTATTTATTGTTAAAGGAAATATCACGATATTTTGTCAAAGAAAATATCACTATTTATTGTTAAAGGAAATATCACGATTTATGTCAAAGGAAATATCACGATATATTGTCAAAGAAAATATCACGATTTATTGTTAAAGGAAATATCACGATTTATGTCAAAGGAAATATCACGACATATTGTTAAAAGAAATATCATGGTATTTGGTCAAAGGAAATATCACAATATAGTTTCAAAGGAAATATCGCGATAAATTGCGAATCAATTTATCCCTACACCCCTGGTTTTGAATTGACCAAACTAAACATTTTATTATCTATTTTCATCTCGTTTTCATTAATGTTCCCATGAAATTGGGAGTTCATTTTTTGGGGGAATTAAAACTAAAAACAAAATACTGAATTGTTAATTTGGTAATTGTTTTCATTGTCAAGTTATGAAAATCTAAAATGCTAGAAATCAAAATATGAAAAGTTCATTAAGAGAAAATTGATGTCAACTGTCACAAATCCTTGTCATAAATTATGACATAAACATAAAATATAAGGTGATTATGATTGCCAATAGTATTGACTAATGAAATGTCCTCTACAGAGGCGACTGTCAGGTCCTGCAGACAGAAGTCTCATTTAAGGATTTTACTGAGCTGCAGGCTGTGTGGGAGGAGGGCTGGTTAATTCAAATGCTTCCAGCCAAACCTTCAAAGCAGTTTGAGCCACTATTGACAACATTACTTTTCTTCATGAGTCATTCTGCACTTTTCGGAAATAATAAAGAGGGTAGAGAAAGAGGAGAACGGCCATCACCGCCCAGAAGTAGAAAGGCTGTTTGAAAAGTAACGGTCCTTGAAATACTCCACAAACAGCTCAGCGCAAAATCTT
>NW_023419867.1:1686-2395 GCF_002922805.2 Oryzias melastigma
TACCTACTGGGTATTTATGCTGTACACACTAGGTATTTACGTGTTGTGTTAATGTGTCTTTTCTGATACTTTCCACTTGTAAGAATGAAGTGAGTACAACAAAGTACCTGCAATTTACTTCTAAATGTATGTTTCGTTGTATTTACTATGTGTATCAAGATAGGAGGTTTTGAAGTACTATTAAGAAGAGACCAAATTTACTTGACTTACTGAATACGTTTGTGTGTTTCATGGTACTCACCATATGTAAGAGGATGGGTATTTAAATAATACTTCTGTGGTAACGTATTGTGGTTTCATAGTTGTTTACTATTAATGAAAACAAAGTAAGTACACAGAAAGTACAGTTTGTTGTATGCAAATTTTACATGCTGCTGCTGAGAGTAGTTTTATGTGTAACTACTCTCTCCACATAAAAGGGAATTAAAATCCACATACAACTAACTGTACTTTCTGTGTACTTACTGTGTTCTCGTTAATGGTAACTACAATGACGAACACAATAAAGTACCACAGAAGTACTATGTCAATATCCTTCCTCTTACATATGGTGAGTACCATGAAATACTTGTGGAGTAAGTCAAGTAAATTTTGATTCCTCATTAACAGAACTTCAAAGATGGTTTCTGTTTAGCTACTCAGTGAAACATACAATAAGTTAAGAAGTAAATTTAAGGTACTTACCCTGTTCTTACATGTGGAAAGTACC
>NW_023419868.1:0-2394 GCF_002922805.2 Oryzias melastigma
CGCTATAACAGGGGTGTCAAACTCGATCGCAGGGGCCAGAATCCAAAACATGAACAGGATAAACATTTATTGAACACTCTAAAACTACATTTTTAAAACTTTAAAAATGTAACATTTTAACATAATTATGAACTACATATATAGCATTACCTGTGATAATGCCTGTGTGAATGCTGTAAGCTGAATTTGGCTGCTGAAGATGCTAGTGCTGTTAGCTGAAGACACTAAAGCTAATAATAAAAATATTAGCTAAATGCCAAATGAGGCTTGAAATCTAAATTAAAAAAAAACTTAGGTTAGCCGAGACAGCTAGCATGTAGCTGAAAAAATAGCTGAACTTCAAAATGAACATTTTGATACATTTTTGTGTAAGCACAACCAGAATTCACACTTAAGGCTCACTTTTACCAAACAAAATTCAAGGATTTTAAATGTAACATTTGGTCCAAAAATGTATAAGGTTCACTTAAGTAGCTCTGATTTAATTTTGTTAGATTTACAGATTTTTGGCTGAGATCCACCAATTACGATCATTAAACTGTGCACAGTTTTTAATTCTTAAATCACTCACGACGTCACACTATGTACTGCTAGATTTGCTGCTTTGACAGTATTCTATGTGACACAGGGTGTCTTTTATTTTGAAAGGAAGTCACGTGAACCTTTGTCAAAAGTTATAAACCGCTTTTTATTTAAAAAAATGTTTATTTATCTGAAAAACATTTGTAACAATAATTACAAACCTCGGGCTGTTTTTTCACAGATTGGAGTAAGACTTTGTGGCTCCTGGCGTGAATTTTAAGAAGTCTGAGTTGATTCTAAAGGGACCACAGAGACGGCTCATGTTTTTCAGGGAGGTTCAAGACCTTCCTTTGTAATCTGACTTTTAGCTGAAATGTAGGAAAATTCTTGTTTGATATTTACATGATTTCATATTATTTCTGTTTTTACTCATTTGAGTAGATCTTTTTTAATTCACTCTCACTGACTAAGTTTAGTCTGTGAAGGCAGATTTATTTATTAGGTTTTTTGATTTCATTTGCATCTTATTGGTGAATACTTTTATACATTATTATGTTTTGGGTGTTGGGGAGGGTTTAGGCTATAAGTAGGTTTTATATATATTTTTCCTATTTGTGTAATGGTCTTTAGTTTTTAAAATTAGATTTGTCTTTAATGTAAACAATACTGAGTCACAGTAGTAAGTAAAACTTAAAAAAAAAAATTTAAACACTTGAGGAGGCTGATGGGAAAAAAAAAAAACATCCAGCTGCACACGCCACACACACGTATGTACACATGTAGGAAATGAAATGGGAACAGTTTAGAGAGATCATCAGTCTGTCACGCAACTACAAGCACACACACATACACACAAATGCAACCACAAGAACGAACAATCTAGTGCTTTCTTGTGCCGGTCCCAAGTCTGGGTAAATGCAGAGGGGTGTGTAATCCACCTTAAATTAACTCCCCAGATGCCGCTCAGCTGACTCTCACCTGTTAATCAGCCACCGGTTTCTTAAAGGGTCCAAACCATGATTTTCTTCTGCCTTTCAGAGTAGATTATATCCATATATATGATCATATATTACCTTCAGAACACTAAAAAACAGATTATTTATGAAACATGAGTTATTTTTCTGGACCGTTTTAATACCCGGAAGTAAAATGACTCAGTCTCTGAGGCTCCGCCTTTCGCTCTTTGTCAGTCCCGCCCATTTCTTGATGTCATCCTTGAGCCTGCCTCCCGAGACCAAACTTTGTAAACAAAGCCATGTGACTAAAGATCTCTTCAGTCATTGGCAGGCAGTTAAAGGGGCGGGTCTAAACAGAAGAGTAAGATGGATGCGCTGCTGTCTGAAAATACTTCAGGATTTATCACTTATTCAAACTTTGTATTTAGCTGATGGATTTTGAGCATCTGTATGAAGGTTCAACACTTTTTACTGCAGCTTTGGTACCGCGGAGGAATCCTGCATGACGGTTACTGGAGACGCTACAACTACAGGTACACATGTTAACAAGAGTTTGTGACATGTAGATTATCGGTATATCAATGAAGATCTCGTTAGAAGTTGTTTTATTGAGTCTGAATTCATCCGACAACTTTTTAATGAGTTTCTGTGTCTCATCGTTGTGGTGTTATTTATGACATTGTTTTTAGGAGAATTCTGTTGGAACTACAATAGAGCTTCAAGGTGACGTCATGGCAGCAGCCCACACGCATGCCGTGTAACGAGGCACAGAAAAGGGAGTTATACGTTTTTCAGTGATGTTAAAATAAACGTTCTAACAAGTAAACAGTTGGACCAATTGCTTCCTTTAGACTAACATGACAATCTAATACTCTACATTTGTCCGCGGCTCACCGATCACCTCATTTCTAACATG
>NW_023419869.1:0-501 GCF_002922805.2 Oryzias melastigma
TTGGTGGGTTCTAAGAGTTCAATCATCTCGTAGCAGATGAAAAAATGTGTTTTTTTTGTACTTTGAGCTAATATTAACCCTAATAGGCTGCCTAAGATGTTTTCTAAATTGTGCTAATTTTACTATTTTGTATTCCCTCCATTGTAGGGGGATTTGAACAGTGGATGTTTTGTTCACTATTCCAAAATTTGTTTTGTAAAGGTACAACGATTTTGTCTTTGTATGCAAAATAAAACAGAAAAACAGAATTTTAAAGTTATGTTAATAAACTTCTAAAAATATGCATTAATTGGAAATAATCATGACTTACCTATTGATGTGATGCAATTGATCATAAAAGTCACAAAAATAAGGCAAAAAGGTGAAGATTACTAAACTACAGAGGCTCTTTGAAAGAAAACTAAAATAGCATTAAATAGAATTTAGTTGGATGTGAAAATGTGAAAAATTCAGTTTTTATTGAGGAAAATGAACAAGCAGCCAGACAGCAGAGGCAACAAA